>NW_022711894.1:267524-280024 GCF_011630105.1 Anneissia japonica
TTCCAGTGGATGCTTAGTTTATTTTGTCATTCTGATCGGATTTTCTCTACTGTTCCGTTTTAATTTTATATTGTTTTGCATTATGTGGCCGTTTGCTGTTTTATGGGTTTTTCCCATACTACGCCTATTTAAATTTATAATACAATATTATTAAAGAACCCCTATTGAGATCCAGCGGGCCGCCATTGATGCACGGTAGTGATTGTATCTTTAGATCTCCGATGTTGTTCACAAATTCACGGACTAGTGTTGTCTGTAAGAATTTCATAGGACGCGTTAAGAATGACAAAATATTCTCTGTATCTACTGGAACCGAGCCGCATAGCTTGTGTTCCACTATTTGCATTCACACCTGGGCTGTGTATATTGCCTTGGTTTGGCTCTGCAATCATGAGTGGTCGTTTGACTATTATGCTGTGTTTATTTGTATGTTATATATCAAGTGGAAAAATATAAAGAAAGATAATTATTTTTGAATTGAATTGAATAATAATTACACGTGTATATAGTGCATAAGTGTTTTTTTTTTTTTAGATTTTACTGATTGATTGATTAAAAGTACATATCTAATATTTTTATGTGAGACAAAATAATGATTTTAATGGTTTGGTAATGTACGGTAATAAATTATTTAAAAATATTCCTACACGGTTTTTTTTTTCTAATAGTTTTCAACATTTACTTCCTGGAAATTTATGATGGTTATTTATACACGATTCTGAAGTATGTACACTAAACCACGCCCTCACATCAATCATTCTGTCACCAGATATCATAATTCATTATGTCAGATATAGCGCCTGTTCGTCAAAATTAAACTCTTTTATTAACTCGTGATGACGAAGCCGGTTACATAATGGAATAATATTTCTCGCTAAGCTAATAACGACTATGCATGAATTAACGTCTACTGAACTCTATGATTTTTATGGTATACTGCGATTGCGCAAATATATTCTATGGTGTGGAAGTGAAATTCCTGTGTAAATTGGAATGTGTCAAGGTTCACTTCAGCTCATTGCATTTGACAGGCACGCCAAGTACAGTGCGTTGACAGATGACCAATGGCTGGTAGCACCAACAGGGGTAATTTTGATCGAGTTCTGCAGTATACACATGCCCCTATCAAGAGCCTATTTTTATTGCTTGCAATATCATCAACCCTATTATTGGGAAGCAGTAAAAAATTGTTGTGATTGGGCAGAATATCGAGAGATAATACTTTTTTTCCAAGTGCACATAGGCAATATTGCACACGGGACCAAAGCCTTAAGCGTCTCTTTCGAAAGACGGTACGCTATTAAATCTTGCATTTTAGCCCCAAGCTGAAACACAAAAACGCATGAAATCAAGGATGGGAATTGAACCATGGACCAACAATCTCCACAGATTAGCGCACACGGTTACCCCACCGACAGAGCTATTGTGGGCTACATTCGTATCACTCGATCATTAGTTATAGTTATATAGTTATTATCATATTAGATATAAGACGGTCATCAAAATTTAAAAACGTTTACGTGTAACTGCAGAAATAAACTGTCCGGTTTTTTTCTTTTCTGTTGAAAGAATAATACGCCGACTTACCTGTTTTATTATCCGCCTAAACTTCACGACTGGAGTTGAACATTTTCTTGCGTTCTTTTAATGTATCTCAGAGACGTATCAGAACTTAATCACTTATTTATGCGTGATGAAGTTTTTAGTCCGCGCTTTAGAGAGTTGTCGACCAGAGACAAACGACTTAGCAAACGTTCATTGCGTTGATGCTATTTATAATGAAATTATGGACATAGCATGATTTTGAATAGTCTATGTATTTTAACAGTGGTTTATTCCATTTCATTCATAGGGAAAGTTTGCTTTTATTACGAATTTAATGTTTTGAGCTCTGGCTTTGGTTAAATTAACGGACATTTCGGATATTTACCTCGTTTCTATTGGTTCAAAACATTTTTAAACATAAAATATTAAATCCTGGATATCTTTTTTACTATGTAAATTGAGAACTCAGTGGTTATAATTCACCGAGGGAATTCTATAATATTTTATAAATATATATACATCTAATATTATTAATAAGATAATTAACGAGGTAAAGTTTGGAACTGTGGTGACATAATGGATTCGCTTGAGCAACAGCTGGCTGTCAAAATTGGGTACCACGGGAACGTTACATCACGTGACCAATCGGCATTACATATTGCACCTTCAGCCCTGGAGCACTGTGCGCACATCAAATATCATCAATTGGTGTTGGTAAAGATTAAAGCATTAACTCACAACATGGTAGTAATTGGAAAATGCCTTCATGCACAAAAAACGTAACATATTTTTTCTCTCTTTTCTACTCGCGCTCCGTATGACCTTAATGTTTCAACACTCGTATATTCAGGCTGACACACATGGTATTCAATGCTAATTAATAACAACGATAAATGTAGACACATTATACAACTGAATAATACTTTTATATACATACATATATATACATTTATATACATATATATACTATTTATATTATATATGCATATACACATTTATTTAGGTCTATACATATATATACTATATATATACTATATATATATTATATATATAATTATATATATATATTATATTTATTAAATTACTGTATATGTAGGCCTGTCTATATTTATTAAATTACTGTATATATAGCCCTGTATAATATAGGCAAACACGTAGATCCCTGTTACATGCGATTTATCAAAAACTAGCGTTGTTCATGCATGTGAAAGAGTGTGAAATTTGGATTTGAACTCCCAACGAAGCCCCAATTGCAAAATTTGATAAAGCGTCTGCATCAACAGCAGAAGGTTTTTTTTAACGCTTTCAGATTCCACTTCTTTAAAAAATGTAGGCCGTTTTACATGATTATGTCATAACTGCAAGACTGTTTACAGTTATTATTGTATCATGAGTATTTTTTTTTTTTCTTTTTATAAAATGTATCTTTTCGGAGATCCTGTTTGTCATTTAAAATGCTTAAGATGAATTCGTATCATATTGATCCCTGTCATTTTTAAGGCATCGACTAGTACTAGTTCCACAAATGTGCAAGAGTATAATAATTCTCATGATTCTAACCGGACTTATATTTCCATCGAAACTGAAATCCATCGAAAGGAGTCTGCACAGTCAATTACAGATTCCCAAGTTAGTTCGAAATCTAATTGGGGCAACACTCGCAGCTTTTGCTTTTAACGTTCAGTAGATTTCTTATCCTTTCCATATGAGTATTTGTGCTAATATTATTTTTATAAGCGCATCATATAGGCCTATATTATATACTCTAAACATTATACTATATGTATATTATAGAGATTTAACATATGCAATATATAAAATACAATATGTTAATCATATCATAGCAACATGAACAACGCTAGGGAATGATAAGACTACTATACGCTGCATCCGACAGGTCAAATTCATTCCACAACACCAGTGTATACTCGCTACCGATTGGTCAATATACCTTCTCGGTTTTGGTCACAGCATGAAGAAATCCTACCAAGGGTTATAATGATGATATCATTAACCAAGTCTTCACCCGAATCCTTATCCAATTTATATAAGTTCTGGGATTTATTTAAAATTCCTATACTCAGTACTCATTATTCGTGGTAATTTTTTTATTATTTGATTTGGAAATATTTCTACCATGAAATTATGTATTCTTTAGACGACCTACTTCGTATAATGTTTGATTCATTGAACTCATGTGTCCGACGCAATGTCCCTGATGGCGAAAAGCAATTGAATATTATCTCTCACAGGAGAATACGTCCAGAAACGCGAAGTACCAGCAGGTGTTATTCAGGTGTATAAGGTGAGACATTGGATGTGTATAATACGATAATGTTTAAGGATTTGAATATAAGGGGTACGCATTTTTTCTTTGTAACTAATAGCTAAAGACATTTTGTTTTTGATTTTTTTGTTATATCATTTTTACTTTTTTAGTTCAAATTTTTACGTTGATGCTAAGAGCGCCAAAGTGTTATATTGGCGTTAGATTTAAGATACAGCGATTTTAATATAATTGTGTAGTTATGTATTGAATATATTTTATATTTTTCGAAACTAATAGAGACATATCGCCACTTACAGGAAGGACATGAAACGTTTTTCCCAAATGGACATGAAAAGTTTTTCCCAAATGTACATTAACTGCTGATGTACTGATTGATATTGATACTTATGCTGGTGCTGGTGTTGAAGATGGTGCTGTTGCTGGTACCTGTGATTGTGCTGGTGCTGGCATGGGTGTTGGTGCTGTGGCTGGTGCTTATACTTGTGTTGCTGCTGATGCTGATTCACGTGATGGTTTTGTTGCTGTTACTGGGGGGGTTTTTTTCAGTTGTTTGGTGTTCGTATTACTGGTGCAGGTTATGGTGGTGATGGTGCATGCATGCATGTGATAGTTCTGTTGCTAGTGATAGTTTTGTTGCTGCTGCTGGTTTCATTCCTGGTGCTTTTGGTGTTACTGTTACTGGTGCAGTTATGGTGGTGATGGTGCTGCTGCTGCTGTTGCTGGTGCTGATTCATGTGCAGTTTCTGTTGCTGGTACATTATATGCTAACGTTGCTGGTGCATGTGATAGTTCTTTTGCTGGTGATAGTTTTGTTTCTTGCAGTTTCTGTTGCTGATACATTTTGATGGTGCTAGCATGTTGCTGGTGCTGGTGATAGTTCTGTTGCTGCTGCTGGTACTGGTAGTGGTGATAGTGCTGTTGCATTTGTTGTTGATGTGGGTTCAGTTAATGTTGCTGGTAAACTTGATGCTGCTGTTGCTGGTGCATGTGATAGTTCTGTTGCTGGTGATAGTTTTGTTGCTGCTGCTGGTTCATTCCTGGTGCTTTTGGTGTTACTGTTACTGGTGCAGTTATGGTGGTGGTGATGGTGCTGCTGCTGTTGCTGGTGCTGATTCGTGTGCAGTTTCTGTTGCTGGTATATTATATGCTAATGTTGCTGGTGCATGTGATAGTTCTTTTGCTGGTGATAGTTTTGTTTCTTGCAGTTTCTGTTGCTGATACATTTTGATGGTGCTAGCATGTTGCTGGTGCTGGTGATAGTTCTGTTGCTGCTACCTGTAGGAGTAAAAGTGCTAATGCTGGAGATGATGCTGGTACCTGTGCTGTTGCTAACAATTCTGCTGGTTTTATTGCTGGCGATGTTGCTACTGGTGCAGGTGATTGTTATTTTGCTGGTTATGGTGCTGTTGCAGGTGTTCTGTTAGTGCTGTCACTGCTAGTGTTACTGGTGTTGTTGTTCTTGTTTCGACTAGACTAATAACATGTCAAGGTTTAAATCAATGTACGTCATGTTTCTCCCAACTAAAAACACCTCTACTCTCTGAGTCGCAAAATGAGCATTATGTGACTACTGTAGTACCATCCCTGGTGCTACAAAATTCTAAATTAGTTTCAGTGAAATTATATGATTCACCATGGTCAAATAAAAAGGTCTGAGATAAAATTAAAGTATAAATGGATTTGTACAGCATTTTTGACATATATTAACGTATTGCACATTTGCTACATCATTTCTAATTTGAAACTTTATGAAACCAAACTCTACATCACTTTGATAGAATCGGACACTTGGGAAACCACTAGAGACAAAAAACATCATTTGGTTTAAGTAGGCTATTTGATGTTTGCCGCTTGTTACTCTTACCTGGCCATGGCCATGGACCGTGGAGGTGCAATGATGAGCATTTCCTCATGCTTTGACCATTACGTCTTAACATACTAAATGTTAAACATTGATTACGATGGTTAAGTAACTTCTATATTTAGAATTTTGATCGAATTGAAAATTTCTTTTTGGAAATGAGTTGCAGATAGTAAACCGTTTCTGTTCAACATCACATCAAAAGTGTTAACATGTGTGTATATTTCTAAATGTAATTAAGGGCTACGTCTCAGATTTGAGTTGAATTGTGTGTGTATACGGTATTAAGAGAATCACACTTTGACTATAAATATCAGAGTTATTTGACGGTTAAAGGAAGATTTTATTGAGAGGACGGGACCATCGACTTGAAGTCTTTTTGACAGAATGCGTTTAAATTCATTAGTCAATGTTAAGCGAAATATTTCCTCTGCAGTTAGCTGTTCTGTGTACTGCTAGTATATCTCTTGGCCTCATAGCTAAATATGGTATGACTATCACTTGAATAACTATTTAGCATGAAATTAATGTTACTAGATGACATTAGAATGTTCCGGACAAACTCTAGGCCACTACTCCTTCGTCCTTTCCCTATTCTCTTTTTTTTTGTTCTTGTTCCATTCCTTGTTTGCCTTTCTTCTTCTTATTCTGTTCTTCTTTGTCGCATCTTTTTCTACTTCAATGTATTTTTATCTCCTATTATTTCATTTTTTTTTCTTATCTTTTTCTGCTCCATCATCGTTTTTGTGTGATTCTTTCTCCGTATTCTTTCTACTTTTTCACGTTTGTGGTTCCCTTTTATCTTCATTACGGTACATCAAGTATTATTAATTGATGCCAACAATCTTATTATAACTGTGTCAAAAAATTACTAGTCTATTTTACGGTAATCACTTCCGCATTCTCACTGTCGGTAGCAGTAAATCGTCATTTCTAATTGTTCACTACAAAATTAACTGCATATATGCCTATACCATTGCGAACTGCAGAGTACGTAAAAACAATCCAATAAAAACACATCTTTCACAAACATGCTTATTTTTCCTTTCAATTTATCACAATCCCCACGAAAATTATCGGCCGAATGCTCCATTCAAACTATTACCATGAAAATATCATATTGCCACGAAATTTGTAATATTTGTTTTGCTGAACACGGCAAGGAAATAAAAGCAAATTTTACTGACAACAAATCGATTTTCCTACTAATGGTAACGATACACAAATTACATTGATAGAAAAGTTATCTTATAGGCTTAGCTATATCAGAAATGTAATTTCTAAAATCCGTTTTTACGTTGAAGTAAAAAAGCAATTATGAAAGCGTGTGCCTGACAGCTTATGTTTGTATTGAACTCTTCTACCATTACCACGCTTCCAATTGATAGTGGATTCACTGCCTTAAATCCATAGTGGTTGTTTTACATTTCCTTTCAGGGGCATTTCAACTTATTATGCAATGACTTGTAATGACGACACTATTATCAATTAATGTTTTTATTTATTTATTTATTTATTTTGGTTTTAAAACAAATAATAAAAAAAAACAGCAAAAGTTTTGAATTTGAAATTAAATTTAACAATTAAAAGACAATAAAATATAACTTCATTCATGTAAAATTAGAAATATATTTCAGATTATTGTAAGCCTATAAATAAATATAAACTATAAATATAAATAATGATATTTATTTTAAAAATAAGTAGATTTATAATATAATCCACTATTAGGATAAATTAATAAACATCAACGTGGTGAACTATTAGAATAAATTAATAAACATTAATGTGATAATATAATCAGTACAATTAAATAATATCTATAATTATAAATAATGATATTTATTTTAAAAATAAATAGATTTATAATATAATCCACTATAAAATAAATTTATAAACATCAACGTGAACTTTCAGAATAAATCAATAAACATTAACGTGATAATATAATCAATACAATGTACAAGGACTATCATTCCCAGCATTAAATATGTGAAGTCTCGCCCATGTTCCTACTTCTTGCACTGTAGACCCCGGTTCAATCCCAGCCAGCGTCGGGTTTGGAGTCAGATCGTTCTGCTCCTCAAATAACTCTCGGTTAGGCGTTATGTCGGTACTGGCCGCGGGTCCCAGGGGCCCAGCCACAATGTCCAATTTCAAATATTTGAAATTAGATAAAAAAAATTATTTAGAAAAGATTCAATTTTACAGAGATTGTGCGCTACAGGACATAACGCGGGCAGTGCACTTTTATCCGCAAGCAAACTTGTACATATGGACCAACTGCCATAGTGGGCCAGTCCTGTAGAGCCAGTGGCATGCATATTTAAAGGGACGATTTTGAATTTGAACTTTTCCGGGGTGACTTCAGGATGTATCCATCAGCATGTAAACATATTCTTTAAACAAGGCTGGTTTTTGCTATCTGCATCCCACTCCCAACCCCTCCTCTCCTCTAACACCCCCAACGCCAACACAGTTTACCTTCTTGCTAAGCGTTTCTAGAAGTGCATTGCACGGGGTCAATGCTTTGCATAGTTGCAGATACTGATAATTGCATTACCTATTAGTTTCTATTGACACCTGAAGCTAGTTCAAACTTTTATAACTACCGTTTTGAATGGAATATGGAAATATCAATACGCCTAGTTGTGGATACATTTTTAATTTCACAATTAAAATATTTAACAACATAAATCGTCAACCTTGATTGAAATCGTGTGTGAGGGCAGTATTCAAGTCAAAAATACAGTACAAACGGATAAAAATAGAATGTAGGCTTACTCAAACATTTCAATTCAATTCCGTTTCTGTAAAAGTAAGTTTAAGATTGTTCATAATAACTAACGTAAAAAGAGAAGCCCTGTGCTTCTTTTTTTAGACCCTTGTCTTCTTTTTTGAAATGGGCTTCTTTTTTGAGAATAATTTTGCAAACTAAAATGAGGAGCTTTTTTTTAAAATGAATGCTGTAAGTATTTGGAATTGCTACTATACACATATTCCAACTATCGATTTCAAAATAGTCTTAATACTGACACACAATCATAATCATCAAAGATAACGTCAGTCTGAATGTAAGTACTATGGCTTCTTTTCAAGATTACTTCTGCAAACTAAAGAGGGGGCTTTTTTGAGATGGCTTCTTCTCGAGATTAAGCCCATTGGGCTTCTATTCAGGGTTTTACGGTATTGTCCTTAAATATATAAATGGTAAAGATGTGCATACTACGTTTTTTTTCAATTGAATACTTGTCGGAAGTAATAATGACAATAGTAAGTTATAGTTCTAATAATCAATATTGTAATCAAGGAAGATGCACTAGAGGAGAATCATCGCAATAATAATAATAATAATAATAATAATAATAATAATAATAACAATAATAATAATAATAATAACAACAACAACAATAATAATAATAATAATAATAATAATAATAATAATAAAATAATAATCATCATCATCATCATCTTTTTATATCTTGTGATTTTATAGTATTGATTATATTTTTTATGTTTATTGCAATTTTCGCCTGTAAGTGGAAATGAAGAGTTCCTGTTGGACGATTGTTATAAAATAAAATAAAATAAAAAATAAAAAAATAAAATTTGACAGTCTGACCAGCGCTTTAAAGCTCTGTCCACACTATCAAATTTTCTTTGACAAAAAAACTGTAGTGCCTATATATGGTCATGATGTGGTGTCATTATGACCATATATAGGCATGTCACATGTTTTTGTTAAGTAACATTTAGTAGTCTGGACAGCGCTTTAGGATTGTAGATGCACTAGTTTGTTGAATCATTAAATATTGACCAGAAGACATCAATTTTAAAACAAGATTCAGTCGATTTATTTAACATGAGCTTTCAGGGGAATCATTCCTACTTCATCAGATGTGTACGTGAAACACAGCAAACTGACAGTTTATAAGGAGAATAAAAGCATCGAAGAGGTTGTGTGAATTAACAGTGATTACACATCGATAGATGAATATAAATAGTCTTGAGAAAAGATGAAGTTTATCTTATTACATGCAACATTTTAACTGAAAACACAACGCTACACCTGTAACATTCCCGATGTAACGTCAAAATGTGTCAATTCTGAACAACATTATTAACTCCGATGCCACAATGCCAGGACTATGACGCGCAGCGGATTTCAAAACTTCACCATCTTCACGATGCCAACATAAGCCGTCAAATGCAGACATGAGCGTAATACACTGTACAGACTGATCAACACAATTGACTGATTAAAAGCGTTTGAGATACCCTTTAACAGAACAGAACGACGAGAGGTATCTAGCATTGGGTCAGTAGTACCATCACACCCCCCCCCCCAACCCCACAAATCCGTTAAAATCTGTTCTTGGTCATTGCTTTGCTTACTTTTCATATTCTTCCTTGGATTTTTAATGTTAGGCTAAATTAGCTTGTATTTTGTTTTGTGTAAGCATACTTTGTGAATTTGTGCATTTTTAAAGGTTTAACAATTTTACTTCATCCAGGTTTTATTTTGAACTCCATAAATGTTCATGAAGGACCCTTTATCCTTCATCCACTTTTTTAACATTTTCAAAGTTTTATTTGTAAATTGATTTGATGATGAATACAGAACTGAATTGAATTTGAACAGCATTCATTTGACTCAGACACGAAGTGACCTTTAGGGGAGAAGGAAGTTAATGTACAAGCTAATCCACGCCTCGAGAGTATTGAGACTTCGTTGTAGTTATATAAATCTAACTACATTACATTACTTAACATTACATTACATTAGGGCCTAAAAACATTGTTCACCATTGCACCCATAAGGGAATTTCCAAGGTTGTTCCCGCTACATTTTGAGTATAGTAAACTTTGTTGTTGTTTGTATGATAGGATACTTTGATCTTTCCTATTTATGCTAAAGTAACATACTTGGGTACTTTGGTTGGTCATGTGCCTGAAAATATTAAAATATTTCGGCCGCTCACGTTACATTTTTGAACATGCATAAAATGACAAGAGATATATATTTTCAAAAGCTACGGCGAATTCTGACAAAATATTACTGTCACTTGGGTTAAACTTATATATATAAGCCACAAAAATGATTTTTTTTAAATATATATTATTAGTCTTATTTCCTTAACAGATAAAAATACAAAATATAATAATCTTACCCAAGTTATTTTTAAAAATTAAATCACACGAATAATACTACAGATCATTTATTTAGGCCTACGTCATTCATTTAACGATTTAACGATGACATTGTGTTATTTCTTTCGACCCGCTCAATTTTTCCCAAAAGTAATAGCATTTAAATATCGTTCTTATTCATTAATTTCACACACTACTATGCATAAACATGGGAGAAAAGGTGTTTTTAATTATAGTAAGCCAAGTCTAAATTTTAATTTCATGTCCATCAACTTGTGAACTGCCTATATAACAAACGTTGCTTTCGGTTGCAGAAACCTAATTTTGAGTGCAGGCACGAACGAGATATGAGTGGACAGTTATTCCCAAATTTGATTGTACGGATTGTGGACTCGGCCAATGATTTAAGTAAGAATGTCCAGCTTCACGTTCCGTTCACGTCATTCGTGCGTTCAGAGTACAGTAAAACTGTCAATAAATGAGACTCTTCATCTGCGATGTACATATCAAGTACGTCCCTCTTAATCAAAGTGTACTTTTATGAATCATGATATCTCTTATCTAATCACAGGTAGAGAATTCTCAGTATGTTGATATGTTCAACGCGCATTAGAACAAAGCTAACAAGATCGAATGCTTCTTTTGATGGATTTTATTCCAAGAAAATATTTATTACTTTTTTTGACGAAATGCATTAACCGTGCGATACCATCCGACAAAATGACCTGCAAATTGTATTGTAAAGTATACTAAGAACAAGGTATTATCAATCAACGTAGGTGATAATAATTAGTTTAATCGATGAATGCAGATCACTTCGCCTTTTAACACATTCATCTCATCTTATCAATTAATCATCTGTGTCAGATCAACACAAATAAAACCTTAGGCCTCAATAAGAGACTTGGTTATAACGCATCATTCCACCCTATAAGTGGTGAGCTTGATTTTGCATATGAAGGATATATTTCATTTTATTTTATATTTTTTTTAATAAACACTTAGACCTAGTAGGCCTATTATGTAGACTTAACAAAACTGGAATAAAAAAAAAACAATGCAAATAATTCATGTTTAAGGTATATTTTCTTACTGTAAAGGGTGAAAAAATTAATTAAAATCCTGAACAAAAAAAACCAACAAATAAAAAAACAGAAAGAAATTAAGGGCCTACGTTTCGGCAGTATACACATTCAGTCATACTCATTATGAAAACAATTGATTCATTTCTCATTTTTATAGACAATTTACTAGAAAGTCAGTAAATTGATTACCACTCCACCTAATTTAAGGGTCAATGCACACATTGACTCGGGAAAAAAAAAACTTCATGCTTTCTATGCATGGTTTGCCGTCGGCATAAGGCCTATACATTTTTACCAACAGAGATATACGTGTTTCACATTAGTATCTTAACCAATCTTATCATAGAGGTGCCGTTTATTTATTGTTTTTATTGTTAGTGTATTGTACATTGTTTTAAGGCATCTTCGATTTAATGGGATTTAAATAATCATGTACTGTTCCAATAATTGCCAATAGCGTCTTCGGCATCAGGTGGCAATACTTATATTTACTACAAAATGCATCGCATATTATATACATAATGGACAAAAGATATGAGCGGTCGGCGCAGCGGTTGCAGTTATGCTT
>NW_022711894.1:282524-296925 GCF_011630105.1 Anneissia japonica
CCAGAGGATACATTTCCCCTGATAATATTAAACGTTTAAAGAAAATCCACAAATTGTGCAATAATTCAATTTTATTTAAACAACTTCGAGACGATATCTCCAAAATTGCAACTGTTTCCTCTTTTACTATATACTATGCCAAAGATCAACCCTCTTGGGTTAATCCGCCTCTTTTTGAACTGACAATTTAATTGAATGCAGTCTCCCTTAATTTGATGATAGGCCGGCCTCTATTTGTATACTGTTATATATTGATATATTTTGTGTCTTAATGTTTTTGTATGTCAACTCATTTAGCCTTGCGTGCTCCCAGTTTTGGGACACTGTTCTGGGCTCTTTATTTGTTTCCTGTATTGTTTTTATGCAATAAAGTGATTTTATACAATTGAATGTGTATTTCAGAACGTGCAGACAACGTATCCTAATGATTTTCTGTTTTTCTGCCAAAGCGCCGCCTTATCTGCGTTAACTTGTAAAGTAAATGTGCCCTATCGATGCACTGATTTGATTATTCATGTTGATGTTGGAGGAAAAAACATCAAAATAAAACTAAAATAATTTTTTTCTGCGCATATTCCCCCCCCCCCAAAAAAAAAACAAAAAACAACTATGCCACCCTTGTAAACTATTAGATTGTATCTATAATCAATTACGTCGGATAAAACCAGCAACATTTACAAACTTGCCACTGAAAAATATCAGCAACATATATGCGTATATATCAACTTAAACTCAAGTTGAGACATCCTGCAATCATTAAGTCCTGAGATGATGTGCCGGTTGTCACCTGTGTAGACAAGAATGAGCAACATTACCGTTTGCCTGGATTTGTTTTCCTCGTAAAATAGAATTAAGAACGTTAAACTTAATCATTGTCTGAAAAGCTAGTCATTTCGAAATAAAAGAGGTTAGCTTCTATTGCTTTGCGGACGTAAACTTAAACATACGCTGAAAAGTATTAACTGTAGTTCTCGTAATTTACCTTATTCTAAAACGTGTTTTTATAGTTAAAAAAGGAAAGATCCGAATTTTTTACTACTAGATTTATATTGTTATCATTGCAAAATTGACAGTTCCACATAATCACGTAACATTGTGCGTACAGTAAATTTTATCGGCAGTCTTATGTGATTAGTTTACATTTATTATAATCATTTTTATCTATTTCTCTACTCCTTAACATGATTATTCATTCTAATTCCTTATCATCTTCAATCATCATCCATATCATCATCATCATCATCATCATCATCTTCTTCAACATTGTCACATCACCACCACTACCATCATCAACATTTGAATCACCATATCCTTCTTGCCATCAGCAACTAAATTGACAGTTCATTTAATCATTACCAGCAGTGTCATTATCTTAATCTTTTCCATTTCTACTTCTCATCATCATTATTCATTCTAATCCATATCATAGTCAATCATCATCCATATCATTTTATCTTCAACATTGTCACATTACCATCACAACCACTCCATCTTCGACATTTGGATAAGAATTATATCTCTTACAATCAGTATAAATTAGCAGTTCATTTTAATCATCAGTGTAATCATCATCAGTGTAATCATCATCATCACCATCATCATCATCTTTTACACACCACCTTTCTTCTCTCTTTACCATTATAATTCAAACTGACTATTTATCAAGAACGACATTAACATTATTATCATCCTCATTATAAGCATCATTGTTTTCATTCTCTTCTTTATCTTTCTCAAATCATCATCACTCATATAACATAACCATCATCACAACCACCATCATAATTATTATCACCAATGTTGCTGTCATCACTTTTATCATCAGCATCTCTCCAACCTTCTTGTCATTGACAACTTCAATTTTTCCTTTTCATCGTCATTCAAGGACGTCAAGATAATAATGTCTTTGCAACAATAACCAATAAGCAATAAGCAAGCACCATTTACGTATATAAAGAAACTATCTCCAACTTAATGTAGTACTTCCTATTGAAGTGTTTTCTTCAAATGTGTTAGAGAATGCTAATGGCATCAATGGCGCTACTTATAATAGTACCAAGGTCTGCAGCAACCGCCACTATTCTAATCACTAGGGTCCCCCTTACATTAATACACGAGTCTAAAGCTTGAAGAAAACTTGTGCCAAGACTTCTACATGAACGGTGCAGGATTAAAGTAAACGTAGATTAACAGATATAAATTGTTGTTATTGTGTAAATGTATATTTTATTTTGATAAATTTGCTTATAAAGTTATAATCGTATAGCACATTATACGATCGACATAATATGATTATGATATTATCGTCAATAATGCCCCTGAAAAATTAAAAGATAAAAAAAGATAAGAAAAGTTAAAATGGTCCCATTTTTGGTTACACTACACTGTTGCTTCTGCATACATCAACACGTCTCTTATTGCCATTACTATACTTATTGATTACGTACGCTGGTACCGTTCAACAAAATTACACTTTCTGCTTTGTTTGTATAACCATTCCTTTTAGAATCGTGTTCACATTCCACGAAGAAATTTTCATGAAGACATAATGCTACTGTACAATGCTTAAGACGACACGATTGCTAGTAAGTAATTTAACGTCGTTAAAATTACAACCAATGAACGGCACACAAACGTTCAAATAGATCGATGCGCTAAAAAGAACGAAATGCTCAAACACTAATAATTGGATGAATGTGAAATGAAAGAATTATTGATTATTTGAAAGAATATAAGATAAGTGAATGAATGAATGAGGCACACAAATGAACGAATGTTAAAGGTGAACGAACTCATGATGAACGAAAAAAATAAATAAATGAGCAACAATGCACGAGTATGCAGAGTATGTTTAAGGTATTGTTCTTTCTTATTGCACATTACGAAACTACCAACATATACAAATGTTTTCAGATTTATTGACTAAGTTTTTTAACCATTTGAAAAAACAAAACGAAATAAATTATAAAAATTTGAAATCAACAAAGATTTTTACGTCATCCATAAACAAATCGCTTTTTGTTTTAATAGGGAGTAAAAGCAGCGATTGTATTAAAATTACTTCCAACAAAAAAGAATAATTAGATACAAGTATTATAATACGGAGTTGTAATTTTAAGTTAATACGGTAACCTATCATAATGTATTTAGGTATACAGTGCATTAATTGGAACCTTTGTCAATGAAAGCAAGCGGATGTAGTTCGAAGTAAACAACGTTGGAAAAAGGTGTCAAGGAGCAAGATTAATCATTAAGAAGTTCACTGGAACGTTCGAGTTTCAATTGATGTGTTTATTCTTCAACCACTTTGTCACTGCGTACACAAACTCCTCTTACATTAAAATTGCAGTTCCGCGTGACATTATGCAAATCTTAGTAGTATATTTAAAAAAAATAATAAGGGTATATCTCTACTGAGCATTCCACGTACTAATTTAATGCATTAAAGCACAGTATCATTCCAATGCCTCTAAAATATCAATATTATGATTCTCCATCTCTGTGATTGGCTGGTGCGCTCCATGCGTTGCCTCAATTATATTGCAACACATTCGGCCGCTGAGAAGAATATAATTGTGTGATGTTAATGTGCCACTTTCGGAGACAAACTAAATGGTGGAATAAGTTTTCTCGGATAAGGACTATATACCATAGGCCCATGTGTGCACAATTTGCCTCAGGTGCACTTCAAAAAAAACCAGTAGGCCTACATCTTTCGAGACGAGTAAGAAGTTACATTGGGGTACTACTAGTCCATACATCTCCCGTTGTGGACAAACCAGAGTAGCTGGTACCCGTTTACCGGGATGCTACGACATGAACAAGCCCTCGGGGAAGAAGCAAATTACCTTAAGATCTAGTCCACGTCTCGAGCACGTTGATACTTCGGTATAAAGCGCTATAATAACTAAATTTCATTAAAGTACACAAACGGGGATCCTTGTCCTTGCGGACGAGTCGTTACAAATAAAACCATTGACAATGGACTCTCCCGTCACCCACATCTATTTTAGTCGAGTACATATCCTGAGTGGTTTAACTACAAAGCGAACCGATACACATTACTATAATGATCGGGGTTAAATATGTACTTGATAGTCCGAATTTTAGAGATAATAATTATTTGGGTTAAGCAGACGACGGAAGCAATTTAACTAAAAACGTTTTCTTTATGAGTAGTCAATTTAAAAGGTGTTTTCTTTAACGAATGATCTAGTTCAGCTGATGAAAAGTTTATGTTATGTTACACATTAGAATTACGATATGAAACAAGCCCGATGATAACTCAGCATAAAATTGTGGAGAAATACTTTGAGTTGAAATTGATCATGTGGGAATGCCATTATAAATTTGGTAATGATAATAAGAAAGGCATTCTCCAGATCATAAATTTGGTTAATATTTGAGAATGAGGGTGGCCCAGGCTGTTAAATTAGTCTATTATAATATCTAATAGAACTATAAAGAAAATAAACCGTCACATCGAAAGAGCATTTCCAGTACACTCTACTACTTGAGGATTGGATTCAACACTTACTAGGCGCAAAGTCGGTAGTATAGTGGTTAGGCCCTATAACAAATATTAGTTTATCACCCTATCTTATCTGGAAAAGTGATGAGTGAGGGAGGTTTTTTATTTTGCTAAAGCCAAATGTCACCCTTGGGTTTGTTTGCTGGTGCATTTATACTCAAAGTAAAATATGATTGAGATAATTGTAGAAGCGGTTGGCGCATCGGTTGTGGCTTGGACTCCCAACCTCGAGGTCGGGGGTTCGAAACTCTCGCTGTGCAAATTGTCTGTATCCTTGGGCAAGGCACTATATCTACGGTTGCCTCTCTCCACGCAGGAGTATAAGTGGGTACCTGGTAGGTTCCAACACAACTGCGCTGATTACTAGCTGCAATATTATGGAGTAATATGATTTAATTTGGTGTTCAATGTGTTCCATATGTGTTTGATCCAATGACCAGGGTAGTAATTAACGCAAAGCCTCTAAGCGCTATATAAGAACGACATATTATTATTATTATTATTATACAAACAATATCTACTAACGATTTGATAAATAAATAAAAGATTTTAATAAATATATATATTTTTTTCTATTTTTTTCAGTACCATAGAAGACATGCGCGCAAGGGTGATAAACTAATAATTATTTTTATTGGTCCTATGGAACCAAGATAGTTATCTTGAGAGCGTGGGTTCGATTTCCCCACAAATCACTTGCACATTTTTTTTTTCGTAAGTATTTGGGAACTTAGGCCTATTTATTTATTTATTCATTTGGCATTAGGTAGGCAAATATTTCACATCGAAATAGAAAACAAATTTCTTTTATTTCAATTTTATTGAAATGCACATGCACTCCAAATGTATTCAGTTGGTTAATGTTGTCCCTATGATTTAATTTTCTTGTAATTTGATGTAATTAGATTCACATATTATGTAATTTGTTTCTGCCAATCGTCTTGTTATCTTGATCTTACCTGTTGGTACTTCAGAGGTCAACCACAGCATGTGAAATGCTCCTACACTAGGTTGCTGAACATTTAGCAATTATTTACCTATGTAGTTTTAAAATATGAAAAATATAAACAGCACTGGTTACTTACCGTCTTGGTCAGTCGAGCAAATAACTAAATGAGATCTGAAATGTCTTTGATGTTAGTTATCAGATATTCCATATTGCTTATGGTATTATGTGATGTGGAGATATATCCCTTTCAACCTTTATAATTTCTTCTGTACTTTTGATAAGAACACCAAGGCATCGAAATAACACCCAGGCAAAAAAAAAAAATAAACAATAATATTTTTATATTTGAGAAGTATGTAAAATAAGAACAACATAAGAATATTTTAAACCTGGTATTTGCAAAAATATAGACATTGAGCCTGGGCAAAATTTTACTGGTTCTTATTTAAAAAGAAGTGTATTTACTGTGTCTTAATTAACATTCCCTGTATATAAATATGGATGCCTGTATGCGCCCACTCGATATGCAGTATTTGTAGTTTGCTCAGCGGATTTTACAGTAAACAAATAAATCAAATGCAGCTTTTAATAGAAATGCATGCATCATTTGTTTAACAATAGCCTAACACTGCTGATGGGTCACAGAAAAAATTCTGCCGTTTAAGCTTAACAGCAGGTCCGTGAAATGCCAGTTTCAACACCATTTTTTTCTCTGTTTGAGAATCCCACTTCAATTCTTTCTATGAATCCAGACAGATATACATGGTATACATATCAAACATATAGAAGGGTCCATTGCATATTGTAACACTTTCAGTTCGTAAACCGCGTCCTGGATATATAACATTTTTCCATTTATTTTTACATTAAAAATAGTGCAGGTCCGAAGTGCCCAGCCCTCTTCTTAACCCTTGGGGGAAGACTGTACAATGATTTGAAGGGAGCGCCACTCCGCGAGTCTGTTCTGTCTTCCCTTCAGCATTATGGCGGTACCAATTTATTCTCCTGGGTAGAGAGTGACAAAAGCAGATAAAGTGTCTTGTTAAAGAACACAAGCGACATGCACAGCGAGGGCTCGAACCCATGACCACGAGGTTAACAATCCGAGCCTCAACCGCTGCGACAAACGCTTATACTAACGGTACCGTGTTATCGTAATTTTTTAAATATTTCTTTTTATGAATGTATTATATTGTGCAATATTTTCTTAAGGTTTTATTACGAGCAAATCAATTTCTTCTTTGGAGACAATAAAGTTTTCTAATTCTGATTCTACATCATGATCATCCAATATGCGTTATGTTGTATATTGATTCTTTATAACCCTGCGGCAGGCAAATTAAGTCTGTCGAGGCAACTCTCAATAATGTTATTCTATTTCGACGATTGAGCATAATCTTGGGATGAGATAAATAATGTGAGGCGATTAATCAATAAAAGGAGTTGTAAATGTATAACCTATGCAACCGGAAGAGTACTGACAATTCAGCGTTCTATGTAAAATCCGATTTTGCGGCTGTCTGGTTAATTATTAACATTATTATTATTGATATTTTTTTAGTATACTGAGCTTGCGCTGATAGACCTATACTGTATGCTGTGTTAGTGGCATTTTTCTGTAAAATGGAATGTGTTAAGGTTCATTTCATTTGACAGGCATGCCAAGTAGAGTGTGAATGTAGCTTTATCAGAAAGTTGGTAATTGGTCCTACATTTTTAAAGATGACCAATGGCTGATAATTTTTTTCCTACTGTAGTTTGTGCAGTATGTTCATGCTCCTGTTAGTAAAAATAAAGTTAAACGTTTTGCAGCAATCACGTCAAGTTTTTAAAAATAATTCTTCAGTAATAATTTGACCTCCATGACACCCACAAATTCAATTTCTTATTTAGTCATATGTTATAGCTCATTTAAACTTTAATCGAGTAACAATATATATGTTTATATATAATATTATATAATATATATACATATATATATAATATATAATATATAACAAATATATATATATAATATATATATAAAAAAAATTATATAATTATTATTATAATAATTAAAAACAAAATTTAAAAAAATGAAACTTTAATTCTAAAATTATAATTATTTTCTCTCTCTTAATCATAATTATTATTATTATTATTATTACTATAATTATTATTATTAGTATAGCTATATTTTACTTACATGGATATGTTAATGCGTGTATAGTATAGTGTGGGTAGTAGGCCTATGCATGTACTGTATATATAAGACTATCTAGGCCTACCTGTCTGCATGTTGTCCTTTCAAACTCATTGTTTTTCATCATATTTTTCGGGCAATACCGGAAAATCGCCAATCATTAGTGAAATATAGAAATCTAATACAAAGAGATCACAAACATAAGCAAATAATATAATGCGTACAAAATGATTATACGAGCTCACGTAGCCATTTCGTTTTCCCTCAAGTTAAAATAATACACTCTGTAAACATTCATTCCGATAAATCAAAAATATAATATTATAGTTAAAAATGAAAACAACAACCATTTACAGAAAGGATCGGATAGCGAAAAGTCGAATGCCCTGAGCATCGTCATGATTCGAATATCCCGCAATTTCAGCCTGCGGAGGCAACTTCATGGCATTATATAGCTTATACTTCGAAATACGCCAATTAAACACTGTTTATGTTATCTCTGCAATATGATACAAGCAGATCGGTTATGTCACATGGTCAAAGTTAGCATTATTGTATAAGACGTATAGGTATAATAAGTCATGTCCCTCTTGTTTCTTTTGCTTTAAAAATTGTTCTTCTCTCTCATGTTTCATAATCAATCAAAGCATTAGGAATATGACACTAAGAAAGATGAATTTCTGTGAGATTTTATTTGACATCTCATTCGTCTTATTACATAGAAAATTACTCATAATAACAGGATTTTTTTCTTTCAAACAGAAGAAATGCAAAAAAAAAAAAATAATGTATTGAACATTTTAAAGGGGCAACGCTTGGGTTTCACTTTGCGGCTATGGTAAGAATTTTGCGTCGTGTGCGAGTTGCATCTATGTTTATCAACGGAGATTGTAGTCCTACTACGATACATACACATGCGCTATGGTGGATTCAGGTGGGGGAGTGAGGGGTAGCTGGCTTGGGCCCCTAAGCTTTTGAAAGCAATGGAGAATAATGAAAATTACATTCAAATTTAAATCTGAGAGTGTCATGTATGGACATCTAAATGTGCGATAGTCATACAATTCCGTACCTCATCCCCAACGACCAAGGTTAGGGCTAAGGTGGTCTAAAGCCCCATCCATCTGTTATAGTCCCTTCCTTGGACCCCGCTAAACTATTTCCCAGCTGCCTCGTTGCGCAGGCGTAATGCATCGTTTTGTACAGGGTATTTCAATATGTGTAGCCTACGTCCCAGTGTACTGTACTTTTGCCCTATTTATAATTATCATTAAATCACAAATTAGTATTATTGCTATTGTTAAAAATTATCATCGTCATATCACCGTAATCACTGGTTTGACAAATCTATCCCGAAACACGATCTGAATGTCTGTCGTATTTTATAGCTATATTTATTATTAGGCTTTACTCATAAAAAGACGTATACCATCCCAGTGGAAATACAACATGCAGACATCGGTGTCTAATTATGGATTACAATAATATATGGCTCGAGGCGTGATATCATGTAATGAAGACAATAATGACGTCACGTATATTTCTGACTCATGTCTGTATTCTGTCTAACAGAAGAAGTGCATAAATGCATAAAATGCACTACAGACGATGCATGGTACTGGTATTATAAATGCCAGTATTTTTGGCATTTATAATGCAGCATTTTTTTCCATGTGGTTATAACGCGGCGCAATTCTTTCCCTGCTCATTAAGTCCACATGTTTTAAGTGTTGTTGCTGGAAAACAGCGCAGGGACAGGCAACTCCACCAAGTACCCATTTATACTCCTGGGTGGAGAGAAGCAATGAAGATAAAGTGTCTTGCTCAAGGACACAAGCGAAATGCACAGCGAGGGATTGACTCTTCTTCACTCTATTTGCAACTTTAAGTCACAGCTTAAGACCTAGGCCTATTTGTTTTCCGGTGGCTTTTCACATGCGTTGCGCCTTTGATCTTGTTTGGAATTGGCGCCATATAAATTCGAGATATTATTATTATTATTATTATTATTATTATTATTATTATTATTATTATTATTATTATTATTATTATTATTAATAATAATAATAATAATAATATGATTTTTCGAAAGATTTTTTTTCTGTTTTAAGCAATCAAATTATTAGAATTACATTGATGTTAATATTATAATCATATATTACTCGGTCGGAGTAGATACAAATAGGGCCGACCTTTTAAATATTGTTTTTCTGCTTACTAACAGCTTAACAAATAAAATTGGATGCTGTACCATAAGACTAATCGAAGGTTGAGAAATATATCTATTGGGAAATGTTGTGATAATATGTAGGCTTATGCAGGTCTGTTAGATGTGAATATATGATATTGTTGTTCAGCAACGAGGACTAAACCTATATTCATAAATCAATCCTTTTACGTTTATTACCGGTATATCCTCAATAGTACGATAAGCTTTCATTTTTGTCAATACTGTAATGTATTATGTTTATAACTTTAAAAAGTAGGGCTTTTCTATATTGTTTGCTAAATGCGACACTCTGAAGGCGGTAGCAGAGTTTCAATTCTGTATACATTTGAAACGCAGTAGAAGTATTTTGGTGCTCATTGTGGACCCCGTTGACGCGAGACCCGATGTCAGGCGCCACAAAAAAAATCATAGTACACAACAACTAGGTTTTCAGTCCAATTCGAAACCATTTTAGGACCTAAAAATGCTGGATATCTTGGAGTTCAGTCTTACTTGGGAGGTTTAGCTGTGTTTTAAAAAATAAATATTTATCTATTAATTAATTTGAACTTTATGCCGAGGCAGCACCTTCAAATACAGTGCGTTCAGCTTAGTACGTTCAACTAAATACAAGCTACAAAAAATTGCAAAACGATAAAAAAAAATCTAAGGAAAACATTTGAAATTATGTTAGGGCGTGTATCCATTAAAAGGCATAAAGTACTTAGGCCCTACTGTAATAAATCATCATATATTGTTGGTTACCGGTAGTGTACTTTTTAATGATCACTAATTAGCCGGGTCTCGAAATTAGAGGGTGTCACTCTGAGGGCGACCTCTATTATATTTTATGCCTGTGTTCAACGCTTAAACCTAAGGGGAAAAAATATTGAGAACTTTAAACACTTACTATTAGGTGGCCTTTGGGTATATGAAGACATTATTTTATAGCTAAGCACTCATCACAAACAAGTCCATTAGCGGGATCAAAGAAAGATGTGTTCGATAAACATGTTTCAAAAACATAAAGCAGTTAAATTAAGTGCACTGTACTTGCAAGTATCACAAATATGAACATAAATGGTAGATCGTTTTACAAAATATATTTTAAATGGTTGACCCAAATTTACAAGTAAATTGGACCGTGGCCAGGGTAATGCGTTGCGGCAACAACTGCCTGTACTAACTCTAATGGAGTAAATAATACACTACTACTCTTATGCATTTTATGCTGATTGATTGATTGATTGATTGGTTGATTGATTGATTGATTGATTGATTGATTGATTGATTGGTTGGTTGATTGATTGATTGATTGATTGATTGATTGATTGATTGATTGATTAATGGATTGATTGATTGATTAATTGATTGATTGATTGATTGATTGATTGATTGATTGATTGATTGATTGATTGATTGATTGATTGATTGATTGATTGATTGATTGATCGATCGATATACATTTTATTAGCCATTTTGGTGGTATTGTTTTCTCTGTGAAGTTTAATTTTCATATAATATAGGCCTATACTAAAATTATAGATATATATCTTTGTTTTTATTTTTATTTTTCGTTTACATATTTCCGGAGTTTGATAGGGGGCGAGTTTGTAAGGGGCGAGTTTTGTAAGGGGCGAGTGTGATAGGGGGCGAGTTGACTGGTTCCCCATGTTTCCAATGTAAAGTTCAACGAAAATATGTATGGAGAATTGACATTACAAGCCTGCTACCCGGCATGTTACAAACATTATTGATTATTCAAACATTATACATTATATATTCCTTTAACATGTTTATATTTCTCCTATTTTGAAGGTTTTGTGAGAATTAATTGAAATTGGAACATTAATAAATAATCAAACATGGATGTAAATTTAACGTATTCCCTCATAGGTTCTTCAATCATTCGCATGTATATTTAAAGTTCCTATGAAAGTAACTATAACATTCCCTTTGTTCATAACCCCTTCACCTGTTTTATTCATATTGTTTGTTTTTTTTTTGTTCTTGTTTTTTTTTATCATTAAAAAAAACCGACTCTGTTGAAATATGATAATAACCCCTTTAATTCAATAAATAACTACATTACATATTACTAAGTATTACAGAAATTACAATAAAATACAGGTTTATAAAAAAATACTTTTCATTTATTACAGACTTCCAGAAAACTTAAAATTAACAGCCAATTTAAGGGTCTATACAAAACAATAACGGAACTGTATTTATAATACGTATGTTATTTTTGTTTTTTCACGAGAACTTCTTTCTCTGATACTAATTTTCAAATGAAAGGTAGTCCTATTAACATTAGGACCTTAGGTCTAAAATAATACGCTAATGCTAAAAATATCTTTTGATGATAAATTTTCAATGGTCATTGTTATTCATACTACTTTGGGGCAAGTGGAATGGCCGAGCAATGCAGGGGCAGGGGCGCCACTAACTACAGCCTTAGGCTAGGCACTCACAGCGAATCCAACTTCACTCCCTGAGAACGATATACGACGCGACGCTGTCTGCTGGTTGTCGGTGGGCAGTCTGAACGGATCATCATTAAATACGATCCGTTGCACGCAGGTCGTGGCGTTGTGTTTAACCACGTCGACCGACGTCCGTCAGGCGAAGTGAGTGCCCAGCATTACTTAACACACCGGCGCTGGTTCGATCTCGCTCATCACCCAAAGTACAGTTGGTAGAACCAGTCGGATAAGGACTTAAAATGGAGGTCCAGTGTCAACATTTTCCCCGACTCATTGCATCTTTCGGAAGAATATAAAGTTACCCCGACGCTGGTTCATTTCAGCCCCTGTCGATGTGGAAAATGTGAACATGAATTTACTATAAGTGCCTCTTTACGGCGACTAAGCAGTCACGGACCACACCCATACGCAATTCAAATGACGCTGCGAGTTACCGGTATGGGTTATTCTCCGACAATTACAAAAAAAAATGTCAATGTTAGGTTTATACGCCCGCTAATAAGCTAAATTGATAGTGGCAATAATATACATGATATACATATAAATGATATACATGATAATATTCATTCTTGTAATGTTGCAATTATGTGGTTCAAGAGACCAGCCAATTCTGGCTTATGTGTGAAACTGAATACATTAAAAGCATGCAAAATGCTCAAATAAAAAAATAAAAAAAAACATTTTAAACAAAAAGGACAAACATTTCTTAAAATATAAATTACATAGGCCTATTTGATACAATAGACTGACGTATAGAGAGGATTTGATTAGCAAATTTAGCTACCCTATAACATTGAAAATGTTTCTACATTGCTGTGTTAACATTATTTTTTAGACATACCCTAAACCACAACGTTCACGTGCTATACGTTTTGTGCTTGCTTGGATCCCTAAATGTCTATCTAAATTAGGCAAGTCAAATGGCCGGCGGTTAGCAGGAGCGCCGGAAGCCATAATATCGGCGCTGGTTCGAACGACACACTCGCCTATGGTGCTGGTGGTAGAACAGGTCTTCTCGGATAAGGATTATAAACCTTAGGCCCAGTGTATACAATGGCTCGTGTGCACTATAAAGAACCCAGTACATCCTTCGAGACGAGTAGGGAGATACCCCGGTGTACTGGAACAGGCAGCCCCTGTGGTGGACGACGAGAGTTGCTGGTACCGGGTTACCGGGTAGCACATAGGCCTACATGAAGGGACTCTTAGGGGTGAAGAAAGTCATTGATCGAGTTTCCTAGTCCACATACCAAGCGCCCTGAGCATCTTATATTAGATGGATACGGCGCTATATAAAACTACACTATTATTACTATTGATTACAATCGTGTAAAATTGACACACACAAATGGGATATTTAAAGTATAATTATCAGTTTGAATGTAATATAAGAGCAACACATTTATAGTCTGCCAACACTCAAAATGGACTTTTTAGATTTGTGGTATCTGCTGACCAATGTGGTCAACATCAAATTTCTTGTAATTATTCCTTGTTTTTAAGGAAATGCAACACTTTTGAGTACATTAACACGTGCAGATTAATTGATTTACTATCAGAAAACGGTCAGTCGTCTGACAGTTTGTCCAAGAATGAACGAATGATCAGTCACGGATCAGGCGTGGGATTGCGGTCCGCGCTAATGGGAAATCCGCGCGTAAAGCACGTTCAAGAGGCGGATTCTTGTGTTCCTGTTGTGTGCTTAGCTGTTGAGCGTTAGCAACATATATGACATGGGATACTTTTACATTTCAAGGATTTAGTGATGTAACGAGATGAATTAATGTAGAACTCCTTTGAAGAATAGCACGAGACTATAGTAGAATGTAAGTTGCAACATGAGAAGACATGCTTAAGAATAAAATGACGATCTAACCGTATAGGTTTACGCAAAAGGTGATGCTGTAAAAGTTGACACTGAAAATAATTTTTCTCGTACTTTCTGTCTGAAATACTAGAGATTTGACATCAATTGAACGCATAAGCATTAAGTGAACACAACCTCAATTCCAAGTTCTTCTCAGTGCAGGGGTGAGAAATATAT
>NW_022711894.1:297185-350649 GCF_011630105.1 Anneissia japonica
ATATATATAGGCCTATAGTAATACACCGGCAATAAGACGCACAATTTCGTGCATATAAATAAGGCATATATACCGCAAAATATACATTAAAAGATACAGGCACCGTGCAAAATATTTACCTAATTTTGTATCCACATTAACAAATGTTGTGATTTGTAAACGTTGTGGTTATAGGGTATGTATGAAAATATCGAGACAACGTTACAGCATGGAGGTATTAATGAGTTAGAGCAACATTTACAACATTATTCAGTTTAATTTATGGTTTTTTACAAAATAAAAAACAAAAACAAAACAAAAAAAAAACAACAAAAAAAACATTGTACAACTAATTTCAACGTTATTACAACGTCATTTTTAAATATCTGGATCACACATTGCAGGGCGCTGCTAAATTACAGGTATGCCTATTTGCATAAAGACGGACACTCACTGTATTCGGACGATCGTCGGCCGACGCGAATTTATCGGAGAAAACAACGCCATGACGCGCGCGCAACGGACCAGTTTTACTGAGGATCCGCTCAGACTTCCACCAATCAGCAGACGGCACCGCGTCGTCTAGCACTCACAGGGTGTGGAGTTGGGTTCCTCGTACAAAGGTCGTCTGATGGTCGTATACGACGTAGTGAGTGCCCGGTTTTAAACATGAAAAAAAAATGTGGTTTTTCTTATTCGCTTATGGCGAAGAAACGTACTACATAATTGCAACATAACATGAATGCACATTATCATGATTTTTATTACTACCATCACTTAGTTCGTTAATATATTATAACTATTAACGCTAGTAGAGCTGTCATTATTGGCATTATATATAATGATGAGTAAAACCTTTTATGTTGAAGGTTACGCATATTTCAAATTGCAAAGATTTTTTATATTGAGACAGATGTTAATTTTCTCTCGATTTTAACCGTGTTGCAATTACATACCGTACAGTCCTAGTAATTAATTTAGAAATATGTTTTCAAATGAGTGTTTAATTTCATTAATGAAGGTTTATTTACTATCATCTGATTTAACCTTACATATATAAATACTTAATTATAAGGATTATTAGATTCTAAAGACCGAATTAACTATAAACGTTATGTAACAAATTCTTGATGATGACATAATTAATGTCGAAATATTGAATCCCGATTCGACGGCGTGCATTTCGATACTTGGAGTATGTATTATACTATCTTATGTAACAAATGATAAGAGGAAAATCACTTGTTGACAACACCCTGTGTCATCGGACCTAATTTTAGATTTGGATATCGTCGATTGACTGTGGCGTTATTTTGGTAGGCCTATTATTTATTACGGAGGTCTACACATGTGTAGCATATTCTATAAATTGTTTCAACGCATCGAATTTTAATCAATGTGTAAACACGTGAAATGAAAGAATTAACGAACGAACGGATGAAAGACCGAAAGAACGGACAGACAGACAGACAGATGGATTAATAAATGGATGGACGAACGAACGACTGAGTATGAACATGAGCAGAAGCGTTATAACTTGGCGGCATATTACTATTGATTGTCTGGTGCAAGCAATAAATCAGAAGTCAAGCCATCAACCGATGATGATTGTCTCTCGAACTGTGAGCAACGAAAAATTTCTACAAAACACCGACAGTAGCCTCGTTTAGGCTTATTCCATAAAAAAAAAAAGGAACTAGACCATATATTTATTAGTTGTTTTTGTGTTTTGATATATAAAACATAAAACTGGACGAATATTAAAACAAGAAGAATTATAGGCCTACCCTATATAAAAATTCATCGTAAAATTGTGTTTACCTATTAAACCATGGTTAACTGACATCAATTTGTAGCAATTGCTTACATTCTATTTCTGTCCTAAGATTAAGACACCGGTACCGATTTCAAGAATAGCAGAGAAATTGAACACTAACAAATTTGAAACGTAAATTTACCTAATATGATTCATCATCGATTATGAATGCATACATCAATGAGGCAGAAAGTCATTTATAAATTAGCATTTTGATTAGCATTTAAATTAAAATTACACCATATCACCATCAAAAAAGTCTAGCATAAATCTGGGTTTTGTCACTAAATGTAAATAACAATGGGAGAATCTTAATCAACATAGTGGCCTAGTTTAAATTCGTAGAGTTCATGGTTATTTGCGGCAGACATTAAAGATAATGTATTCCCTCAATGCGACCAGGGCTACTGTTTACACTATTTTTTACTCTGTTTTGGAAGTTCCATTACTTTCATCATATTCACAGTGCAAAATATGCGGCGGGGAGGGGTTAGCAGTGAATCTTGTCATGAAAGATAAACTAAACTGTAAAGTTACAGTAGTCCCGTATTCATTACAGGTGAACATTGAGGAATGAGGTGTTAGCCTCGGCAATGTGTGGTTGGTTGGGTGGCCATTTCCTTTACACGCCGCCTTTCTGCTCCCCAGTACCGTTAGTGAACCACCGGGTATACATTTATATTCTTGGGTGGTGAGAGACAAACGCATGTAAAGTGCCTTCTCCAAGAACACAAGTGAAATAAGAGAGCAGCTTAGCTAAGCCACTGTGTGTGCGCTGAACCGTTGAGATCTCTAGGTCCTCGGTTCAATTCCCATCGCTGTCTCTCCTCGTGTTTCAGCTAGAGGGCTCAAATACAAGTTACATAGCGCACCGTCTTTCGGATGAGACGTTTAAGCCGTTGGTCCCGTGTCCATTTATGGCCCATGTGCACGTTAAAGAACACAGTACATTCTTCGGAAAAAAGTAGGGGATTGTCTCCCGGTGTACTGTCCAATCACTACCAGAAGGACAATCCAAGCCAATCCAATGCACATCGAAGGTACAGTACTAACACACCCACCGCCCCCCACCCCACTCGAGGTTGAGACCAAAACAAAACCGCTCGCCAACCGCTCCCGCGAAAGATAAAATGTATTTTGACCTAATATTTAAAACAGTCATCACTTTATTGTGTTGTTGTTAGAAAAGAGAATCGGTCGCGGCGCCAGGATTTCCTCGCCGGGGGTCCAAGGTCACCGACGGGGGGGGGGGTGGCGGGGCTAATGTCCTGGACGAGAAAAAAGTGGGCGTGGTTGGGCGTCCCTAAAAACCTGTCGAAAGTGGTCCAGGGGACGTAGCCCCCGAAAATATGACAATGTAGGGGTTTCAAATGCTTATTTAATCGATTATAGAGTCTATTAATATAAAACATTTTTTTTTCTCTTTTCTCCCCGACGAATTCCACATATTATTTTTTTTTTCTCCCCGACGAATTCCGAGGGGGGGGGGGGTGGTGGTGAAAGACCTCCTCGACGGGGTAGCTGTAGCCCCGCCTAGCCCTCCCCCCACCATAGCGCCGCCACTGAAGACGATATGTGTTTTACTCATTTGTAAAGGATGAAAATGATGACCTTTAACATTTGGTAAGAAAAAGTTTCGATGTAATAGCACGGAAACCATAGCCTCAATTACTCTCACCTAATTTAGTTAATAGACTTAAATGTTTAAATGCCAGTCAAATCCTTTTTTTTTGTATCTCTTTTTTGTTGATAACGTGGGGGAATAGGCCTATATATTAAATGTAATAACCCCCTATCGTTGCAGTTTCGATAGTAGAAAATATCCCGGAAACAATCGACGAAAATAATACTTCAGCCTATAAGGCTTTACTGTGAAATTGGGGATAACACCTTTTGTTATTATCGTATTGATTTACAGTTGGGAATATTCAATAGAAATTGAAACACTTTAGCGTTGCATTGTTAAAAAACAGTTTATATAAAGCGAGTAGGTCCCTTAGAAAAACACCAATATTAAATGATATTCTCATAATTCATCCTATAGGCTTAATTGCGTAATTGGAATTTACCCCCATATAAAATCGTATTTTATTGATATAACCTGGGGTATATTCAGTATAAGATATTAATTTTCTTGGTTGAGGGCACAGGATACGGAGCTATCACACGCATGACTTATTAGTCAGCGAACGTGTGAAGATGAGACGTAAGCGATACATCATCAAAGCAAAACTTTCACAGCAGGAAAATTCCAGGATAAAAAGATAAATTGTGCTATGAATGAACATGAAAGATCATCACAAAGTATGACGACAGTTAATAGGAGAATTAATGTAAGGCTTTATGCTTTTGATTAGTAAATAGTATTTCGAAGTGTGCGTAACATATTTTGGCAATCCTCCACATCATGATGGGTATAAATAACATATACATTATCTCCAACGCTTTAGGAGTATAAATTATTTCTTACAAGAAAGTGCCCAAACTAAGCAATGATGAATAATTTTTTGACAGATGGCAAAGGAAAGAGCAACCGGTCTGAGCCCCCTCCAATATTTTTTAAAAAATTTAAAGTGAGGGAATCGGTAAAGGAAATTGTCAATTCACATTTACGAAATGTAAGTATGCATAGGTTGAAAGTGTTAAAAATAACGCGGTTTACTCATGTGACGTGTGTCACATGACATTACGGAGTATATCAAATGTTATAATTATTTATCTAAATGTCAAGTAGGCATATATTAATAATTTATATGCATGTGTATATAGATGGCCCTAATTATTTAATATATATGTATGATTTTGGTTAAAATATTCAATTAAAATGTTATATGTAATTATCAATAATTAAATTTGATAGACAAAACGAGGACAAAAGTTAAATGTTATTATCAATGTTATTATCTAATATAAGGATATTCATCTCAGTTTGTCCGCTTTTCTATATGTCATGTCTATTTTCGTGTAACCCCATCATGTGTTATTCATTATAAAATATGACTAGCATAATTCTATAATTTATATGTAGCATAACCAATATAATAGAAATAATCATAATTTAACATCGACTTTCAAATGCATTACATCCAGCTTTTACAAATGATTAAAATGTTTGCGTTTTCGAAGTCCAATTTATTCTTAGATTGCATTTACCATAAATACGTATATTTCAATCGAATTAAAGTAAAGGCATAATATCTAAGTATTCTCATTACAAAGCAACTTCCTCATATTATAACTTAAACCAAGGATTTAACTACATTGAGAAAAACATAAGGAGATTAGATTTCAGATCTTGTTTCTGCTCAATTTGCAACGGTTTAAAAGATGGTGTGAACTGGGATAATCCAACAAGTGTTAGTTGTAATTAAGTAATCGACACTTAAACGTTTATATTTTTTACAAAAAGAAAAAAAAAATTATAGGCCTATGTTACACGGAGAATGCACGATTTGAACTATATATCTGACCAAGGCATTAAAGAGTCTCTCGTGAGCTAACTTTCTCATGCACGCATACAAAATCCAATCATTGAAATAAATTATACACAGCAACCAATCACAGAATTGAGTTCAGGATTTTACATTATATAAAGGACTGAATGGTGTCAAAATGATTATGATAGCAGCTTCATGAGATATCTACTTAAACTATCGGTGCAGCCTATAGTTTTTTAAAATGTTCGTTTAAAACAGTTGGGAATTTCAAATGGCCGCCATAGCTTGAAATAAATAGGTTCTGAATTACAGCAGATTGCTTGTCCTTTTAGTGTGATTAAACATTCGTGTTTACAACTCGCAGTGGCCGGTACAAATACGTTTGATGGCTTTCAAACAGAAGTTGAAGAATATTGACTTGAGATGTTAATTCGAGGTATTAGTAGCGACGGTTCATTTTTATCTTAGCCTATTACAACCATTCCTTATAATATAGAATGGCGTTTGTAACAGAGCCCGTGGGCCAACCGTCTCTATCATTTAAATCTCTTTGCCTCTGAAACATTTCAAAGCATTCGGGAATGGTACAAGGCTCGTATGATTAACATAGGGCCTACAGGTGCATCAGAAAGAAGCCTCTGGATATACATCTGAATGTTGATTCAGATACAAAAGAATAATCAAATAAGTCTCTTGGGTATACCTAATGGACAACTGACCACTTCCAAAAACCCCACCCTGGCAACATGCATGTCGCGCAAGAGTAGCTGATAATGCCTTTTAAACATACGCGTGCGTGCGCCAGAACAGTCATAAACACGAAGTAGTTGTTGGTACAAGTTGACGAAATCTTGCATAACCAAATGTAATCTTATAGACATGTTATAAAAAAGTTAAAAATCTCATTAGAAAATTCTTTTATTAATTACTGCTGTTGTTATTATACCAGAATTGATTGATGATCGGAACCACATAGTTACGGTTAGCTAATAATTCTATGAAAGAAGAAAAATAACAGAGAAAATAACAAACAAATGAGTACATAGAGATAAAAATGGGGTGAAAATAATGATAAATACTTTGGAAAAAAAAAGAAAAAAAGTTGGTTGGTTGATTGATTAATTGATTGATTGATTGATTGATTGATTGGTTGGTTGGTTGGTTGGTTGATTGATTGATTGATTGATTGATTGATTGATTGATTAATTAATTAATTAATTAATTAATTAATTGATTGACCGACTGACCGATCGACCGATCGGTCGATCGATTAGTTTGACCGATCGATTAGTTCGATCGATCGACCAATCGATTGATTGATTGATTGATTGATTGATTGATTGATTGATTGATTGACAGACCGACACACCGACTGACTGACTGACTGATCGATCGATCTATTCATTGATTGATTGATTGATTGATTGGCATTAGTCATAAAGAGGATGGTAATCAATACCAGCTTTATCAAGTGTGTGAATTTGAAAATGAAATAAAAAATAAATGAGTTAAAACATAAAGAACTGCAATAGGCAGGATGTGACCTTGCCTGGCCTATATCCTAGGATCCCGGATTATAAATGAACCATATCTGTGTGTATAGCATGTCTGGATTCTCATCAAATAAAGTTAACCCCCTTGTCTTCCCCATACGCCCCATGAGAAATAGTGCACTGTAGTATGAAACATCAATGCAGTCATGACACTTATAATGATGTAAGTAATCATTTACTTCCATTCTTTAATTGCCAAACAGTGATGTTTGATACGACCAAAATGATATTAAATAAATAATTAAAGACTACTGTGCAGAGAAAATCAAAATATGTTGATATGCAATTAGGAACAAACGGAAGAAATGGACCAAGTTGGTGGTCAATGCTTTCACGGCGTCGTACTTATTACGTCATACCGTGTCGTAGATTCCGACATGTCACGCATCTCTATCACGTGACATTTTCGTGTGTACTCTCTCCTTGATGGTTACTAACGTTGTCACTTGTAGACATGCATAAAATGACAAGAGGTCTAATTTCGAAAGTGTCCTTTTATGGAACATTTTGACAAAAAAATAATTCCGCTCGAGAATAGGGAAATGTTAAAGGTAAACTATTTATGGTATAATTAATTATTATCATCACTATCATAATCATTACTATGATGGTAATTAATAATATTAATATACGTATGAAAAATAAATCCTTACCCAGCCATTAGGGCCCATGAGGATGGAGAATATCTCACTTTTTTGTAATGTGAAGCGGATGAGAGTATGATGCTCCCCTGGATGGTACGCCAGTCCACCGAAGGTCACTCCCAGCAAGTAGCCGGTACCCATCAATAGACTGAATCAATGTATGTAGGTGTCTCGCTGAGGGACACAAGCGAAACGCATTAAGGATTAAAACCCCGACTTCGAGGTTGGGAAACAAAACCAATTCCACTGCTCCAAACCGTTTTCACCATACAATATATTTGAGCTAACATGAAAACTTGAACTAAAAGGGAACACGAAAAAAAAGCATTACTAATAGTCGTATTACGTAATCATACACAATTACCCGGTACCAATTTGATAATGGATTAGCAAAAATCAGCACTCGATTTAAGTAATAATTTAATTGGCCTAAGCATTACGCGTTTGATTTGCTAATTAAGGATATACTGAACTTAGACCTATCTAAATTATTAACCCATTTTTAGAAGACATTTTTGACAAAGCAATTGTGTTTGAAGTTCAAATTAGAGGAAGAGACTTAATGACCAATCTAGTCAAGGAAACTTGCTGAGGTAAAACCAAGAACACGTGCCTTTTTTTAATTAATATTTTCCTTTTATTTGTTAAGTTCATAACTTAATTTTAATACAATACCTCATAGTGGTTTTCTTAAGAAATACATACATGCAAAATAGAAAATATAATAATAACACTAATGATAATGTACTGACGATATACCATTGCTGTTGGTTTGAATAAATTAATATACACATCAATTAATACTGAGACAATGAAATTCTGTACCAGCATTATATGATTTTTTTTTTGGCATTTACATATGACTTTAATATCTAAACATTTTGAAAGTGCTTCACATCAGTGTCCTTGGCATTAAAAACATAACAATAATAAAATACAATAGAATTTTAAAAAGTTCAAAATACTCCGCACGATATTTTTTTATATTCAGTGGTTATTATGATATATTGCTGGTGGTTTGAATAAATTAAATATATATAAAATTAATCCTCAAACAAACAAGTATGTACCAGCATAGACTTACATTGTATTTTTTTTTTTTGGCATTTACATATGACTTCGTCGTCTAAACATTTCAAAATGCTTCACACCAATGTCCTTGACAACAATAACAATAATAAAATACTAAATGTGTGCAGCATACTCAACTCGTTATCTTGTATTCCTTTCACAGAATGGAGTATACGCAACATAACACAAACACATTCAACATAAAGCACTATACTCTCATGCAAAGAAATTAAAGGGGATTGAAATCTCATGGGTTATGCAAGGGGTTGTGGGGGGGGGTCGGGAAGGTCGTACGACCCGCCAATATGTTCAGAGGTCCACATTTCTTATCAGAAATTTTTTTCAAGGGCCTTTTCACAATGAAATAAATGAAAAAGCATTGATGAGGTACTAGCAATGAATCCAAAGACCTTACCGATTGCGTGACGTAATCTATCACAATTCCAGCAATTCTGAAACTGAGCCTGCCATCCGCTTCAAGCAAATTGTATTGACATTTTATTCACATCTTACTGTTATTTCATTGTGAAAAAGTCAAAATAATTATGATCACGACCCACCCAGAAAAAAAATCCTGGATACACCCATGAATCTTTAGTAGTTCTGACTGCACATATCTATGTCGAAGGTCAAAACATATCATAATTTGGATTTCTGGAAGTTTTTTCTTATTATACACCGAAAACACCAACAGACGATAGCAATACAGACTACATAAGCTATATGATAACTTGTAGTCATCATGTGAAGTTAAAACTATGGGAGGGTTGGGTAAAAACATTACCACAGCTAAAACCAGTACGGGAATGTTTCGAACTGTGACGTCACATACTAATGGCAGGCATATTATGTGATGATGATTGTTATAACTTCTTCATGTGAAGTATGTGTAATGTACTGTGAAATATGCATTATTTTAGCATACTGTAGACTTCAGCTACGCTGTCATTATTATCCATTATTCAGGTTTAAGTATTATGTTTATGGATTTCAATTAAGAGAAAGTAAAACATTTCAGACTGAGCTACAACGCAAAGCATTTAAGTAAATCACATACGTTGCGTTATCTACAACTCCGCTCCAAGTTCGCCTTTAAAAATCCCAACAAGCATTGAGCGAAAGCACGTCAGTGGAGTAATTAAGAGTTGGTTCGGTCATTGACTACGATTAGCTACTATATAACCGCTGAAACAAATTCATTCTGAAGGACTTGATTAAAACATTAAACTTTGCCGATGTATTGCACATGGTAGCCACACTTCCAGAAGGCAGAAATTAGTATCAGTTGCTTTCTCATATTTGAACAATTATTCATACATGACTTGATTCAATGTTTCCCATTTGCAGGAGATGCATGTAAAAAAAACCCCATGAATAAGTTATTATATGAATACGTCAGTGTTGGCAGATTTAAACACATACCGAGATAAGAACAGATAATGGTCTTCTGTCAGCCACAATAAATGATATTCCCTCTATTTATTTACACTATTATTAAACATAGGCCTACTGGTACGCTTACATGAATAATATAAGGATAAGAAATGAAATGTGTTTCACGTAAATAGTGTTGTCAAGTTTTTATTTTGTCCTACATTTACTGACTGTTGCTTAAACATAAACTGAAAAGAAATGCAAAACAGTAATATATAAATATTGGTAAAAGTAGTCCAACTGTCTCCGGTTGTATGTGGTAAACTACTACGATATAATACGACACTCGCTGTTGCATGAAAATGAAATGAACGAAAATAATATTAATTTGATAATTGAAGAGTGTGAAATAAATATTGAACGATTATGTAATCATATTACATATTGGCAATGTACACCACACAACAATTTGGCAGGAAAAACGGTTTGTGCGACTAGCCAAGGAGACTCTTCGGTTCTATCTGTTGTATGTTGTGAGCTATTATAATATCACTAGATGAATATCTAAATGGCAGAAAACGTATTACTTGTAAAATACTGAGTTTTATTGTTGTACAGGATAGGTCGTCATTCCAGATGTGTAGAAACGGATGCGAGTTTAGGAGATGGTATAACTAGAAATATTAAATTACACCCTGTACGTTAGAGATGGATACCAACGTACTATCACTCTGAACAACCTGGTATATATAATCGTTACTTCGGGCTAAGTTTAAGTAATTACTGCTTCCGATGCATTCGGATCCATCCTGGTCTTCGGTTAGTCCCGAGTCAGCCCGTTTCATGCCATGCATTGCGGGGATATCAAACGAGTAGTTACTCTCTTTCATTTTGTCGGCTGGGACTTCGTACGTCACACACGCAACTGGTTTAGATGCGTGTTCTCTTCTAAGGCTAGTGTATGTACCGTTGTCGTGATGCTCGAAAATTCTAGGCAGGTGGCTGTAAATAAATGAGAATATTCGAATTTGTGATAACGTATAATATTTTGAATTTGGTTATTCAAATTGGTGTAGTTGCATATGTGATGTTACACACCGTATCACAACCAATTATAGCAGGAAGGGCAACAATTGGGCAACAAAACCTCCAACCAAACTGGCTTTTAGACATTGATAATGAGATACAGAAGATATATCAACCCACACTAAGCCTATTAATCTATAAATGTGCGTGATTACACCAGTATGCATTACAACTAAAAACATACTGTAATGTAAAACACCGGGAGGTCTGCATAACGAAATAGAGCATGCACAATTTGAAAAAACGCCCTCAAGTGTCCAGGAAATAACAACTTAAAAATAATAAATAACTGCATTGTGTGTGTTGATGAAAATAAACTTGAATATTGATTAGGTTACAGGTTCAAATTAAAATTATATATTTCTTCGCTAATTAAAGCATCATAAATATTTTTTGGAAATGGTCAACAAACCATTATAAAGTTATTTTAGTATTTAATTCAATTAAACAATGTATGAACAAGCACAATTTACTAAAAAAAAAATTATGCTTATCTTGACTCTAAGAGTGATGTATTTTAAATACTCAATTATTATTAATGCTTGAAATGTCCAATTCCAATGAATTCCACCTGATTTTAGGGATAACACACTCAACTAGGGACCTGTCAAGCTTCACGAAGGGAGTCATGGTTCAAATGTACAAGTTCTATGATTGGACTACGACATGATTATTAGTACAAACTTTCCAATACAAATATTTAACTCTATGGATGTTCAACAAGTTTAATATCCGCCTTGAATTGATGACAATATAATCAAATAATGTATTCTTAAGCACAACACCAACTCAATTAAATGTCCTCAATACATAAATGTGACTATGTTTGTAGATGGGTTCAATAAGGGTCAAATACATCTTCATTAAATCTTGCAGGCGGCGAATTATTTACATTTGCCCTTTAATTTATTTGATTAATACTGGTGATATGTTTAGCCTATCATAGGTTCAAACACGACCATGCGCTGATTACAGCTGCAACATTATGGGGCATGAGTGTTGTTCCATGTGCTAGATCCAGTGACCGGGGGTAATAATGTAAAGCGCATAGAGGTTAGTCTACAATATGCGCTATATAAGTCGATAATTATTATTATAATTATTATTATTATTATTATTATTATTATTATTATTATTATTATTATTGTTATTATTATTATTATTATTATTATTATTATTATTATTATTATTATTCAAATGATGATAAACTGGATACCTAATTACCTGCTGTTGGTGAATAGTGCTCATGCTAGTAACGCTACTACTTTTGTTGTTGCTGCTGCTACTACTACTACTACTGTTGCACTACTACTACTCTACTACTACTGCTACTACAACTACTTCTGCTACTACTACTACTACGGTACCACTACTACCACTACTACTACTCTACTGCTATACCTCCATGCTACTACTGATAATACTGCCAATACTACACTGCTATTGCAGCTTCTGCTGCTAATGCAACTACTACTACTATTGCTACTGCTATTTACACTTCTACACTATATTATATAATTTTTTTAATAATACAAGTGACCTTTTATTATTTTGTGTTACGCTGTGGGACTCTGAGACTGACTCGCCACTAAACATGCCAACATATTTGAATTCTTACAGTTTTACTATTTTCAAACCCGGTTCTAACTACTGCATCTACTACAGTCCCCTAACTCTCCATTAGTTATTTCTCAAATATCATGTGGTGAAACCGAATATGTGCGTATACCGTCGAGACATGGGCCATTCTTATTAGTATCCAGTCTGAATGATTCGCCGTAATCAATAAGATGTAACGTTGCCATAGCAAACAAACACAGTTTGCATTCAACAATGATAATTCTGTTTGTGCTGGCAAGAATATTGTAGGTGAGTAAGCTACCCATAATATGAAGGGCGTCGCAAGTAAGCCATTTAACGCTTCTTTAGAAACTAGCGTCATACAACAAGTTCCACTTCTCAGTTCTCCATCTATCCGACATAAAAACTTGAAACGATAATGATTTTCTGTATCAGGAAACACTTAGTAGTCGTGAGTGAGTACTCAGCGGATTAATTTAATCCACTGGATAAAGTTAATCCCAATGAAACCTACATATTACAATAATTAAGGAACACTTTATTGGTGGACAAGTTTTTTTGGAAAATATTGACGTGGACTACATTGTATTCAAAGGACATAAGACTCATGAGCTCTTCCCTTGTGTTGATTATCAGACCATGTCTTAAAGGGGGAATCCTTTCGGTCAGAATAACCAGGCTATATGATGCGAATTTTAGAAATTTGAGGATTTTGATAAAAAGAAAATGCATGTTTTTGTTTTCTTAATAGAATTCAGGTATATTTACAAATACTGATCAAAGAACATGTATAAAATCATCTATGTAAAATTATTATGTTTGAAAACGCACGCGTTATCTTGGCTTACGTAGGATATATCATTGTTCATTATAAACTAGGGATAAGAATGAAAACAGTGCGCCCGCTAGCGTTATGCAACTTTTTGCTACCACACAATTTATCTGATACTTTTGCAATCGTTACTTCTGTGCAAACTTTAGTACCATGAGTATTAATGCTTGCGACCCGCCCTAGTTCCCAGAATTCATTAAAAAAAAGATTTCACATTTTTTTTCCCAAATTTTTTCTCTCTCCTCCTTCCCCCCTCTCTTCCCTCTCTTTCTCTTGACCTTCGACATTCACGAGCGACTTTAAAAGATATCTTATTAAGGTACAACTTTGATGTCTTAAGATCGATCGTACTGAATCTATAACACTTCAGTAGTCTGAAAATAACCCTATGTTGTTGATGAATGCTATATATTGGATGGTTATACGTTGGCATTGACATGTGAACATGCTGTCTGTAATTTTAATGAACAGAGGTTTATAATGAGTTTATACTCAATATACATATAGAGAGTATTATTGCCTTACCCATGTCTCTTGGTGTAGACGATGAAGCCGACGGCACATATTACCCACATCATATTGACTATACCGATGACAAGTGATATAATTGAAATTGTTGACTCATCTGAATAAAAATAATTTTAATTGTTAATTGAATGCCGATCGATTGCGTTACGTGGGCTTAATGCGCATTGAGCACAAATATGTACCCGGCTTATTATTACATAATGCACAGGAGTCATTTTGAATATGATTTGTTTATATCGCTTATTATTTATTTTATATTGCAAGGTATTGTTTGAGAAATTGTAAGAGAAATTTCCACTGGAAATCCACTGAGTAATGCCTATACAAAATGTATATCGGCCATCTTGGACGCCATTTTGAAATGATTCAATATTATTCAAATTTAAAGATTTCAAGAGCCATAAAACATTTTTTTAGAGAAAAAAAGCAGGGACTTCAAATGTAATATAGCCTACTGTATATTATCCACTGCTATTTTAAGATATGTGCCCATTAGTTGTAATGACTTTGTCCTTTTATAACATTACCAATATTTTAGTTACCCTTGATGTCACTAAAATGTAGTAGTACTGAACAATGATATTGTATCCTCAAAATGCAAGTTTTATGGAGTTCGGGTAGGATATGGCTATCTATTCAACCCTCAACCTCCACCTTGTTACTATAAATAGAATTACCTTTTCAGGTATAAGGTCATAAAAAAATTAATTAAATTTCGATCGATTGCGTTACGTGGGCCTAAAATCCGATAAAGTTAGATGACATTTATAAAGCACATTTCTGAATTGTTATATAAATCTGTTTTTTATAGATTTCCCATAACTATGACTCATGCCAAAGACAGGTGTATATGTACTCACTGGTCTTGGAAACCATGGTGGGACTCGGTGCCTTCGTGTAGTGCCTTGTATCAATGTCATCTATATGAAAAGAACAAGGTAAGTCGAATGATAATTAACTATTATAATTCATCTTCATCATTTCAGACAAATTAATAATATAGAGCCTATATAGAGCTGAATGTTAGAGCAGTTACACATTTTAGGCATTATAAAATAATAAATAAAAATTTAATTAAATAAAACCAATAAAATGATCTTTTTTTTAAATTTTGGAATGTTAGTTAATAGTGTTGTAAGTGTTATACTTTTTACGTTCTCATTGACTAAATAACTGTGATTCTGATTTTGAATTGAATTTAATAATCTCAATATGAAACCCATTAGGCCTATGTATACTGTACCGGCACTGTGCAAAGTTAAGTATCCCAAAATCAACGTATTTAAACCTATTTAATATAATAAATTTAATACATTATGACCCACGGTACAGCAATAATCAATACTGTATGTATAGTGTACAGCATATTTAAACCTACTTAAAATATAAATACATATTATTATGACCCACGGGACAGCAGTAATCCAGTATGTATAGGTTAATAACTATTTTCACATTAATGCAATACATTATATGGTTTTATGTAACCGGTCTTCATAATCGATTAAAGTGTCATTTGGAATTTGAATATGACAGATTAAAGCCAGGCTTCTGAGGACAACATTGATATGTTTTACAACTGATTTTTCTAAGACATAAAAAGGGTGTTTGACGATAAACTTCAAGTCTTGGGAACGGTTAAGGTGATACAGACTTTTGAATAATTCAAAACGGGGAAATTAGTGTAACGTCTTTTCCACCTTTCATCCCCCCACCCCTTAGTCTTTATATATTCAAATATCTGTATCACATTATTTGTTGCAAAGTTTTTCAACACCATTTTTGTTTTTTTAAGAAAAATCACTTTTACAATATATCATTTTTTCCGAAACCCGGACAAGAGAGCCAGATGGATGATGCAGTTAATGAAGTATCTCTTTCGATATGATTTAACTCTTTGACTTGTACACATTATACGCGCTACATTGCAAAAATAAGGGATAGCTTTGGAGTTTTACTTTGTTCTAAGCCTAACGAATTTTTAGGCTTATATTTTATAATGAGAAACGAGGACAGTGCAAACAAGTGACTGTACTCTGAATAAACTTTCATAAGAAGATGTATCAAGGTGAAAAACAGACAGGAACGCAACTCTATAGCACGATGACGAGATAATTGGCATATAGCCTAACTGCTCATTTTTAATATTTACTATAAAAATGGATTAAGTGGTAATTGATCATAAATATATGACTAATGAGTTCTAATTTCTCAAAAAGCTTCTATAAAAATCGTTAATGAATAAAGGATAGCCTATTAGGCTTACTGAATGATAGAAAATTAGTTCATTGCGAGTTACCACTTAAAGTAAATGGCACAGTGACTATGTCACTTTTTTTAGGATCCTGCATTTTCACTGTTGACAACAATAAGTATTCTATTCTCTACCATCTTGTGATTGGAATGATAAAGCCCGTAGCGCGTCTTAATAAACTTACGTTATAACAATACGCATGAATCTGGCGCACGTGGACACGTGCAGCAACTGTTGATATAATGAATGAATGGATGCGTACGTTTTTGGATGATAATATATAACGGATGATGGCTTGGTGAAAGGTTCAAAAGATGTGTTTTGGTGATTGAATTGCATTACCAATTATAGTTGGTGGATTTTATTGTTTATTTGAAACTAATAAGAAAACACATAATCATGAGTAACAAACATATTTTTGTCAGCATGTTTGACATCACAATCTTGGCACAACACAAAGGAATATGTCAATATTGTGATGTTATGTTGGAAAGAATGGAAGAGATAGTGCAGTCTTGGCTTGTTTTTGTTTTCGTTTATTTTTTTTAATTTACTGTTACTGTTTGTTTACTCTCTATATTTTTTTTGGTTCTCTTTGTTAATTTCTATTAATAAGGAAAAGCAAATAATTCACTGTAGGTTGAGATTAGTTTGGGGAACTTCGTATTGGATTATACCGGCTTGGTAGTTAGCACTTTTACCACCAGGTTTTTTTGTTAAGGTCCCTGTGGAAGCTGCGATTTGTCAAATTTTCAGGTATCTTTTTTTTAAATATTTGTATAATATTATGTAAATGTTAAGAAAGTGGAATCAGTAATTTTTTTTTTAAATCGTCAGCCGACTTTGAATCTGTTTTTGTATACGTGTACCAACTGGACCACTGTCACTTATAGGACGCGATGAATTCGAATATGATTGGGAAAAAAAATTACAATTGTTATGTGAACCAATACAGTTTATTTTCCGACATTTGACACAGTAGTCTTATTAGCAAAAACAAAATCATTGAGCGTTAACAAGTAATATTTGATGAGTGACGTTGTGACACGTATTGTTATCTCTCAAATACCTCATAGTGAAAGACTACGTGTTCTCATTGCGTAGAATTCATGATGAGGCTTACACTGTGCGTACATACAGTAGTTACGGTGTGAAACACAGCGTGGAATATTGTTAGCAAGTGTTCACTTTGTGTACACACAATGTAAACCACACTAATTCCGCACTATTCAACACTTTGTTAGCACGTCAATCTGTGTACACTCTGTGATATTCTTTAAATGTAGGCCTACATGCCAGTGTAATATGGATTTATCCGATAAATATCAAATCCATATCTGTACTATTAATTTCATTTCATTTATTTTGTCCAAAAAACATTAAAATTGACAAACACAAGTAATAATTAATATTATTACTTCATTAATTTTATTGAGTCTGCATATCTCATAACTCGTAAACCATACCATAAAATTGTAGTCATTTAGTGTATCATCCTCTGATACAACAGATGTCTACAAGCATTAACGGATCTAGTAGAGGTGGCCGGTGGTGGGCAGTCGTCAATATGACATTCTGTATAGTAGTCAACCGTTGAATCAGTCAGCCGAAAAATCTGCATTTTTTTTTTTTTTTTTGTGGCCCAATGTTTTGCACCAGAGATTAACTAGTTTATAAAATTGTCTCAGTTTTTACAGAATGTAATGATAGGGTGGCATAATCAAATTGACTTCTATAATGGTAACAGTAGTGCCTGTCGGGTAATAGATCATGATATGTCAAAATAGTTACCAAAGAAGTAACTAAGACATTTGCCGGTAAGTAAATTTTGTAATACGTGATACCGGTAACTGTCTGAGGTTCACTATCGAGCATTATAAACAATATTATAATAAACATATAACTTTTTGGGTAATAGAATGTTAGTACAGTAATTTTTAATGGCACACTCTTTCATAAACCCCACCCTTACATGACTTAGTAATTATAACCCATTTACTGTATCGTGTCGTGTTTATTAGTGGGAAGGAGCTGCACAATTAAATGAATTTACTTGATGAAGTGTATTGAGTGCGTGCGAATGATGGCCTAGATATTAAAATAGGGCTAGCAGTATTTTTTTAAAGCAATTATATTATAGATAATATGAAACAAACATGACATAGATGGCGCTACCAAAACCTCTAAGGAAGTGCTTGTAGACTTATGATGAATTTTATTATTATTTCCACCAGCAACGTACTCGTTTGGCCTAGTATTACAATGTCGAAACAGCTTTGAGTGACAACGGGTTGATTGAATGTAGAGCATCCTGGAAAAATACACATGTACACAAGCCCATTATAGAAAGCAGTGCAAACTAAGCAGGTTAAAGTAGGCTTTTACCTATCCCATACATCAGATGACTGTCAGAAAAAAAGCTTACCCAATACAATGAACAATGTATGCAATCACACTATTAAACATTAATCACTTTCATTTAGTGCATCAAAAACACTTGAAAAGCCAACATAGAGCAATGTATAACATTACGTCGGTTAGACAGTCATTGACTGTTTTTCACTTAGTTCTTATATTGTTGTGTTTGGTTTGTTGTTCATTCATGATAAGTGTATAATACGGTTCACGGATGGGCAGTTCACCCCTCGTGTGCACTTTAAAGAAACCATTGCATCTTTTGGAAGAGTAGTGGTGGGGGGTGCTATGGTCCATCACCTAAGGTAGGGCTAAGGTAGTCACGGATCACACCCATGGCAATTCAGTACAATGACACTGCGAGTTACGAGTTATTCTTTTTACCTTTATTCCCATGTAATGTAATTCATTAAGGCGTTCATGTATTTAATTTTTTACAATTCTGTAAACAATTTCCTTTCTAGTATTCCACTTGTATTCTTTTTAAACGATGCACTACTAAGTGAGTTGAGTTCAGATTTAACTGATGAATGTTAATAATAATAATAATAATAATAATAATAATAATAATAATAATAATAATAATAAGCTATAAATATAAGGTAAAATAAAATTGTTAACTATATTGTTACATTTAAGAAAAGCATCCGGATCCAATATGAAATGTATTTAATGTTGTTGTTGTTGTTGTTGTTGTCGTTGTTGTTATTGTTGTTGTTGCTCTTTTTTTAAATGATACAACAATTATAGTGAAACGACTACGGTACTTACGAAACGTGTAAATAAACGTTTCACCATAAATTAATTTCACTACAATTTATAATATATAGGCCTAATTTGGAATTATCAAATAGTGCCTATATGAGTGTAGCATTGCATATATTCTATTGTTATAGATTATGTTTATGTTTGAAGATTAAACTAAGGAATCGTACTGTATGAAGTAAATTATAAAGAGTAATGACAGTTCTGGGTATGAGAAATATACAAATCTTGTATATTTAGTTAAAAACTTTTATACATTTTTATATTTTGGTTGATAGTTTGATTATAGGCCTAAATATTTTTTTTTTTTGTTTATCTTTCGATGCACCGTCAGGTATTTTCTTACGTGTGCCACAGTTCATGGTATCCAAAAAAATATTATACACTATTTTAATGTACATGAAAATACTAAATACACAACTGTCAGGGAACATTGCATTACGACAACTAATAACAATCACTTTAAATAAATGAACGTCATCTGTCATAATAATGGCAATATTAGAAAAGAAAAATATCATTGAGAAGCCTAATTTGAACAGGGATACCGAATACCACCTCCAGGCTACCTTCAGTGATATGGTATCATGTGTTTGTTTAACGATCGTTCACATGACTATACTTTATTAGACCCCTCTGAATGAAGTAGTTGCGAGAACAGCGAATTGCTGAGTCGCAATAATCAAATCAAGAATCAGAAAGGTAGCATGTAATTTTACTATTGGCATACGCACTATAATAAGTACCGTATAACATATACAGCATACAACCACCATTAATGTTTTAAACAATTAAAAACTCTTATCTTTAAGGTCTTTTTTAATTTTATGAATTCCTTCATTGTTTTCGCGACAGCCGATTAGTCAGACAATCCTAGCACTGTACTTAATACGGATTAACGAGGATTTTTATTTTATAATTTCGCTAAGCCTAAGCAATCCCCAGGTACTGAGGCTTTATATTAATCGGCACATTAGGTTAATCCTGGTTGGGATTAGTGTTTCAATCTCACAAAGTGCTTACATAGGAGGTAAGGTAGATTTGAAAATTTTAGTAGAAAATTTCAATTCTCAGTGTATCTGAAACGAGGACACGAAAAGTTAACGCACGATGGCGCTGCTCAAAATAACCTTCAGATCGCGCCTTTTATAAATGTGTGACAATTTGATGCGCCTTACAAAAAAGTCATAACTCCTATTGAATTAATTGGATAATTTGTCATGTAAGACACCAACGGGAGATTGATTGACAAGGAGCATGTATCGGAATGAAATAATGTAATCGAATTTAATCATCTAGCCTGTGGCGAAATCATGTAATGTCTCTATATTCATTAAATAATAGAGTCCAATGCTCAATTATATTTTATTATATTAAATAGGATTGTGCTTCAGTTTTATAAACTCGTCAAAAACATCGTATGAAAACATAGGCCTCATTTAGGGTACCATTTGTTCGGAGAAAATACGTGATATTTTAAAAGTTGCTTCATTGTGATACTACATTATATATCCGTTCGACCTTGTGTTATAGGTTTGTTGAAAATGTAAACATCATAAGCTAGGCATTGATTGAATGTGATGGGGTAAGAGTGAACATTTACCCGCTCTACGCGCTCCCCGTATGTTATGATTTGATGTACACCCGGCAGTTAACGTCATAGTGTATGAGGTTATACATTTATGCCTAATTGATTGATTTCGTTATAAAACACTTAATACATTACATCCTAATGTGTTATTAATTAACCGTTTAAAAAATACATCATTTTAGCTATAGGCTATAATCTAAATTATATAATTAACTACCTATAAGCCATTGAAACTGATATTAAACTATAATTAGTAACGCATGAGTAGATAAGGCGAGATATGACACTTACCATAGACAATGCTGACGTCATCAATAGCAACTTGTGCATTTCCTCTAAAGATCACCTCAAATACTATCTAAAAATAAATAATGATATGCAAAGAAATTGACATGGCAGGATATATTACTACCTTGTTCGTACATTGACAGAACAGGTTGGATATTTGTCATAGTATTAACTGTATTAAATGATATAAGGATACTCGGTGGAAGGAACGGAAATGCTTTAGTTCTCAAGAAGTACACTTACAAGTCATTTTTTTTTTTTTTTTTTTTTTTTTTGCATAATTAAATTACACATTAGAATAATTAACACACCAAGTCTTATTTTTTGCAACATATCTGTATAAAAAGAAATCAAATCAAATCAATGATGATTTGAGTTTAAGATGAAAACAATCTATAAAAGAAGGCATAATCCCGAGAAGAAAAATATCTTGTGCCGGGCATGCCCTAAAAGAAATGAAAGTAGAAACAATCATAAAAAGAAATTAAAATGATCGAATTAACGAATGATGGTCTACATAAATGAATGAATAGATTTATAAATTATGTTAAATAAATGAAGGAATAATAGTGATGAACAAATGTATGAACGAAAGATATACAGTAATGAAAAACACAACAAAATAATTTAAATAGGTTATTATTTAATGATTAATGAATGAATGCATGAATGAATGATGAATGAATAAATAAATGAATCATTTAATTAATTCATAAAATTGGTATTGAAGCCGTGTTAGTCTAAACTATATACAAAAAAAAATTAATAGGCAGCACTCTGAGACTAACTTAGATATTATTTATTTAACACAAGCTAATTAATTAAATAATTCATGTAAGACAAATTCTTGAATTATTATACATGAATGAATAAATCAATAAATAGATAAATAAATACGGTAGGCATATATAATGGATGAAACTTGAGTACATGTACAAATAAATAAATGAAAAAATAGATGAATGAATCATGAATGAATTATAGATACTGTAGGTAGACAAATGGATAAATGAATAAGTGAACGAACGAATTATTGAGTTGATGGATTTATGGAATATTGGACGGACAAATTGATTGAAATATTGATTGATTGATTGGCAGATTGATTGATTGATTTACTGATTGATTGATTGATTGATTGATTGATTGATTGATTGATTGACTTATTGTTTGATTGACGAAGAGAGAGACAGACAAACGGACAGACGTTGAAATAAGCAACCGGAAGAACGAATTAATTTAACTTATCCAGTACTAACTAAGGCACTGTACATGGTACACAGTTGTTTTGTGTCCAATGACAAGGGTAATTATGTGTTTTCCTAACAATCATATAAGCCTTTGCAACATAACAGTATTTTCAGTACAAAATTCCCTGTATATTATCTTGGAAAATTTAACATCAGTTGTAAGATCAGTTATTCTTTATCTAATGTCCCCTTTGGAGACATTCTTCTCCCTAAAAATGTTCATAAACAGGCAATGTGTTATCCTTCAACTAATGTCACCGTTGGGGACATTCTTCTCCCAAAAAAGTTCATAAACAGCCAATACGTTTTACTTTAATTACCTCGTCCTTCGAATTGGACGTGAAACTGTTAGTCATGTGTGACAGTGAACCTGTGTACAACTTCAGAAGAACTCAGGATACTATCCGAAAGAAAAGTAAGAAATGCATCCCGTGCATGCCTTACTGTGAATTGTGTTGTGCTATTGAAAGGTATTATTGTAAGAATGTGATGTATTCTTTGCCAATCCTTATCCCTATCAAGACTATTAATTATTTTTATTTGACAAGAAACTGTTGTACGCCCATATATAGTCATGATGTGTCTATAAATATGGTCCTGATGTGATGTCATTATGACCATATTTAGGCATGTCACATGTTTTGTCAAATGAAATTTGATAGTCTGGACAGGATTTTATAGCTAGCTCATATCAAATAACTACCAATTTAATGTATTTATTCCCTATGAAATTTATATAGGTTTACATTTAAAAAATAACTAAATGTTTTCACAATAATAAAAAGGAAATAATTATCTGACGAGGATCACCTGGTTGTAGGTGACGGCATTGTTCAAAATCTAACATATTAGCAGAAGGTACAACGTAAGGTTATGTTCAATATTGTAACAGACAGCTCTTTATACAGAAACCGCTACTGTATTTGCTAAATAATTCGTTTCGAGATCGGAATATTTGTTCAGTATTGCACATGTGTAGTATGACTAAACTTCCGCAAAATAAGTTACACAAAATGCAGACTTACCTGAAACATCGTTTCTGAAAATAAAAGCACGCTAGCCTTTTTCCAGCTGCTCTTACTTGTTACACAAGGACGTCTCCAAGAGGCTAATGTATTGTTTTTCCTTTTCACGTTATTTACGTGAATTCTCAACTCGCAGTCTAAACTTTTCTCAACTTTTGTTAAATAGTAAAACTCCAGAGTAAAGAAGTCTTGCCTGTGGGCCTCCCAAGGTGACATCAACTGCGCTGTTAACTCTTTTTTGTTGCCATTATTGTTATCATTCTTCATCACGTGCATGAAATAGCCTTGAGGAGAGCAAGAACATTTTAATATAAATCACAATCACTGTATTTCCAGCAAAAGGTAGAAGTTTATCATTATCCTCATCATACCTGAAAGCTATGCTACACGATGTACCATCATGTCCTTAATTCGAACACTCTTCCTTTGATGATTTACATATAATTTGAAGATGCCTATTGTGTATAATGTACCTGGCGGCATTATTTGAATCTGTTCAACCACGAACCTCTGTGGTACGTCTAATGGTCATGACACTCGCCTTGACATCTATAGGTCGCAGGTTCGAATCCCATTGGAGGAATTATATTTATCTATTTACATTCGTTTAGAGCTATGGTACACGATGTACCATCATGTCCTTTATTCGAACACTGCATTTAATTTATTGATGATTATTTAAACTTAAATACTAAGTATACCTTCGTGCATATTGTACACGTTGTAGCAGCTAATTAGTGCGGAACTTATTTTAACTGCAATTGACAAACATCTCCCACATGAACAATATATTTTGTTGAAACAGATGTTTCGTGTGTAATATTAGGCATCGAATTCATGTCGATCTTGTCCCTATAAATTATTCATGGCTTGCTCCTAAAATACAAATCAAATTCTCTTACATTCATTTACATATTCTCCGTTGTACCTTATTTGGGATGCAATGCATATCTAATGAATAAAATGACTCGACAGGCACGTTTTTAGCCCATCTACTTTAAGTGTGTGACTTGAGTGGAACTCACTAGTTCCGTTGCAGCTTCAGAAAATCCTTCGTGTCAATTATTCAGCTTTAAATATTGTTAGAATACTAGGTTACCTGACCCCACAAGGAAATGTATGAGACCATACTTTACTATTAACGTTACAGTTATTGATAATGAACATCTTCGCTCAACACAAGCTCTTTGATATTGCTGCTATAAACAACGTAAATAAACTTGAACTTGCTTGTTTGTGGGGCATGCTGGTATTCCAGGCTACTAAGATGTGGTTGGTCAGTTGGTAAGATTGATTGACACACAGTAGATCTTCCAGATTGTAAACTGACCAACCAAAACTTGTCCAATCAAATTTAATAGGTGGAGAGAGGAATACACCCAGTGTATACCAGAAACACGAAGACAAAGTTCTAAGTTTTACGCTGTCATTTTATTGGAACTTATCAACAAAATCTATGTTTGTTCTGTACTAGAGATGAAGGCCAACTATTTGAGTTTAGACCAACAAAAAACCTAAACAAGCAAAAATAAATTGAATTGGTCGGGTATGGTCTATATAATTAAGTTCTTCGTTTTCAAATGAATCTGGACTCATTTACATTTATACCGAACCTGTATTACTTGGCTGGTAATAAACTTCTTAATTGAAAATGATTTTTTTTTGTAGTAAATGTTTATATATCATAACTGCAAAGCGAGTCATTTGTCAACATGGGCCTATCAAAAACCTAATCTCGGTGTCGAACAGGAAAACCAGATGGTCTTTGATCTTGTCATATCCGAACGGACACTTGTCAGTAAATGTCATATGCAAAGCGGTACATGCTGTTACTGCTGTTAGTTCATGATGTCTTTTGGTCACAACAGTGAAATAGAATAAATAATAATAGCCTGATTTAAATAATGATAATAATAATAATAATTATAATAATAATAATAATAATAATAATAATAATAATAATAATAATAATAATAATAATAAAGGATGTATCTTTTGAATGGAATATTAATGATAGGTGAGACAAGGTGAGCCCGGAACCCCAATGCTATTATTATGGCACTTGAAGAGATGTGCATAAATACCAACAGGAAATCTGAAAAAAACCCCACTGATAGTGAGAGTTCTCAACAGAACTTCAGATAGGGCCTAATGTAACGCATCATAGAGCACAACTTAAAATTGAGAGGGATTGTTCATTTCTTGGCCGAAAATCAAGTTTATCAGTCTTTCTTTTTGTCTGAAATTAAATCGTTTTAAAAATCTCTCTGAGATCTCTCTATACCCGAACCAAAAAGATAAAAAAATAATTAAATAATGAGTGAAGGAGGAGTAGGTCTGCAACTGCAGAAGAAGAATCAAGTTGGAAAAATACAAATTACCAGAGAGCATAAGATGATAGCTAACCTATAAAAATACTATGTATAAAGATGAAAATTAAAAACTAAAAGAAAAAGGTTGTAGTCTGTATTGGCTTGCATATAGTGTTCATACTGTACATAAATGCTATGCATATGCATTGTGACTATAACTCGATAACTGGTGAGAAATTGGTGCAGTTTGACTTTCGTCGTCTTACCCTTTCCTGTTGTATGGTCCCCAGGTGGGGGTTCAATGACTCCTTCCAGGGCAAGGTTATTTGATTTTATTCTTTTCCAACCGATGCCGCTTTTACCTTTACTGTATCCACAAGCTCCATGGGATTCGAAATCACAGTACACATTCTGGGCTGGTGGATATAACAATATAATATATACATTGTCACAATTATTTAAATAAAAATAGGCGTACAAAAGTAATAAAATGATGTTCAAAATACTAAAATGATGTATAGAATACTGATATGAAGAAAAATAATCAAAATTGCAATGACACTTCTAGGGAGATAATCAGAGCCTTAGGTTATAATGAAAATAATAATAATAATAATAATAATAATAATAATAATAATAATAATAATAATAATAATAATAATAATAATAATATATTAATAATAATAATAATAGTAAATACTATAATATAATAATAATTAATAATTAATGCGCAGAAAAAAATCAAATACAGTTGATTGTAAATTTTACTTGAAAGGAAAAAGACAAGTTAATTAAAACATAGTTTTTACTCACGACACACATTATCTACAACTTCGGTCAAAGGCCTACATATATAAAGAAGCATGAATATCTGCCAGGCTAACCCACTTCTTGATTCATCAATTGTGATGACTCATGGTGGGGAAAGGGCCCAAAACCGCTAACTGGAACCACCATGCAAAATCCGATCTAATAAAGTCTCTTTGTTATGCGCCAAAGGTTTTATGCAATAAGAATGACTACATAATAAATAACCTTGGTGTTAATATTACGTACTAGTAAAAAAAAAGCCAAAAGATACAGATACAGACACAGACAGATACAGATAACAGATATAGATACAGATACAGGTACATAAAAATATAGATAGTACCCTAAAGTAAAGACTAAAATCCATTAACAGGCAGTTTAATATAAGACTGCACTGTCCACAATAACGTATACTTGCCTATCCTTGCAATAATTATGTATTGATTAACAGTCTCGATTCATTTTTAAGCATCTTGTACTTTTTAAACTACAGATATAGGTATAGATACATATATAGATATAGATACAGGATACATATGTATGATACAGATACTGACACATAATATAATTATATAATGCAGATGCAGACACATGTAGATAATCTGCAGATGCAAATACTGAAACAAGATACTATAATACAGGTGCAAGTACATTAAACAGTGTACAACTACAGAGTACCTACAGATACATAGATAGATAGTATAACACACAGATCGATTAATTTTTTAGTAAACATGTATTCATGTCTAGGCCTACAAGTTATGAAAAAAATTGGTCTACTAAGTCAATTACACATCAAGGAACATAGAACGTAAGTGGATAAAAGATTCGTTTTAAATCCTATCATCTGATAATACAATTGACATATTTATGTTCACAGTGTCAATTACGAATATTTAGTTTTTATGATGATTATGATATTATTAACAATAGCAATATAATTAATAACATGACAACATTAACAGCACAAACACAAATGCTTTCAAAAACAACCTCGACATTAACAATTTCAACAAAAGGAGAGGAGGCAACTATTACGAGCTTTGAGCTCAATGCCTCTTTAAATCACTAAAGGTAAGAATCACTAAAGGTAAGAAACAACAATGATGATAATAATAATAATTATATTAATGGAAATAATAATAGTATAATGGCAAACCAGCATAATGTAATAATAGACATAATATCAATAATATATATTAATAATATTGTATATATTATATATTATATAATTATATAGACCTGTAGCATAAATATAATTGCATCACCCGAAGAAGCCGGAATATGACCATTGCAATTAATTGAAGTTCTCTCGATCTATTACGCTGATAAGATTCTGCAGGTCGTTACACTGTTTCCAATACCATCTTTAGCCTATAGTATCTCAGCATTTCTTGACAACTTAATACTAACAAATTCTCTTTGCAAATTACCGTTAAATGTTTACAGTCACGTTCAAAATCAATTTCCATAACGGACATTTCTCAGCCCTATGCATTTTATGATAAACTTGGTGACAATGTCATACTTCGTCCCTGGATAAGATAAGGCTAAACCCCTTTACATAAATTAGTACAAAATACGGTACGATTCCAATTTGATTACAATACACATACATATTTCAAGATCTTGCATAGATACAAGAAACCGTTACTAATTAATTTCCCGGGAAAATATGAAACATGAAACGATAGATTGGAAAGATAACAAAACTTCGACATTTAATATCAAAATATTACAAATGAAATACCGATAACCAAAATTGTATTTCATAAAGTATTTACATCAAGAATTTAATCAGCTATATTGTAACTCACCTTTTGATTGGTGTACGCTTGTAGCGGATAGTATAAGAATAACGTAGCTCCGTAACTGCAATGCCATTTTTTGGAAAACCGTTTATTCTGCACAAGCTTCCGGGGCACTTGTCTTAAATGGATGATAGTGATTCAAGTCGGATTGTTGTAACATTTTCATTTGAGTCATTGGTTCTTAGTCATTAGGAATTGACCTGTGATCCAACGAATGGAAACAAACACAAATTCAAAACGAAAGTTGCTCGAGTTATTTCATAACCGATAATTTAACGTAAGATAAAACAAATTGTAGATGTGTATTGATGCCAAGTACTGAGCTACAGGCGCATATTAAAGATCTCAATTAATAAATCAATACATTGATTAATCAATTGATTCACCGATCGACTTTCAATATATTGAATCATCAAGCAAATTTATGATTAACTTTGCAATAATAACAATTGGTAAATTACTAATACCAAGTTAAATAATACAATATTATTTCAATAGGCTAACGACGAACAATATATCAATACCCTTTGCTAGCGTGGTCAGAATCTTTTTTTTCCCCAAATTTAACTGTTCCCTGACATTGCTGTAATATATTAATAATTATGGACGTGATTTGTTTTTAAATAAATTTACAGTTGTTAGATATTCTTAACGAATCTTTTTGATGTTACTTCTTTTCTTCTTTTGTGCAATTCTTTGTTTCTTAACCTTTGTAATTTTCTTGTTTCTGAATCTTTCAATTCTTTGTGCTTTGATATTTTTCATATATTATTCATTGCTGTCCTTGCCTTTTTTGTTGCTATTCTTTTGAATATTGTCCGTTTTTCTTTTCCTTCTCTCTAGTGCAAATTTTAGATTGACATAATGTTACCTTACTTTAAACATGTTCAACTTCAATTTCAATATATTGGAAATTTCAGTAATTTAAGTTTATTTTATTTATTTGTATTCGTAATTAATTATTTTGTTTTAAATCTTGAAGCTTGATTGATTGTTCGAAAGATTTCTAAACTGTTTAATTAATAGCTACATGCTGTTTCATGCTTGTGAAATAGTGGAGTAAGATCATTCAAGAATTGACAAACCATAATTACGGTAAATATAAATAAATAGCAAAAAAAAAAACACCACAATTTATAAGCATATATATATATATATATATATATATATATACATATATATATAAGCATATATATAATATAGTATATAATATATATATATATATATATAATGGCTATCAAATATCTTTGCACACAGTGTAGAAAACGGAAGCAGTGTGATATTATTTCAAATAATAACCATTAATCAGCGCAAGCCTACAGAATATTAGTTTGTTAGAAAATCACCAATAATAATAAGATATGTTTAGTTTAACTGTGCTGAAACTATTTTTGTTACAATGCACTTTCGTTAATTGAAACATGTACAGCCTTGACCGAGCACTATCCTGCTAATGTTGCTGCAAATCTCATAATATTGTGAGGATACAAATTACTAAACAGACGAATACAAAATGCGCCCTCTATAATTTCACCCTCTTTGAAATGAATAGTCGAAAATAAAAACTGAACTAGGCTTACATTTTTATGCTTTAAAAATAATACATAACCTGAGAGGAGATGCCAAACTGAATACTGATGAAAGAGGAATTTCTGAAAAACTACTTTTGATTGACACATTAAAGTATGATTGTCGCATTCAAGTATTGTTAGATTACTTTGTTGACGTGTATGTTCACGTCAAAGTAAATTGAAACTAATTTTAAATGTCACTATCACAAAAGACAAATTACTATTATATACACAAGTAAGGACTTCCTTCTCAATTGCATAATAATGGTTACAAAGCCTACTCTGGTTATATTACTATAATGAGGATGATAATAATCAATTTATTTAATTGTTGAGACATTCTCAACAAACACCAGTTCTTTTCATAACTATCTACGTTGTGTATCGAGAGCATTAACTATATTACTACTTTGCCATGCACATCTTCAAAAAATATTAATCATGTAAGACACAGGGGTTTTTGCTCGTTTTTTTTTTAAATAAAGGAACTGGGTTTATAGACCGCCCGTTCTTTGCTATAATTGGCGATTGTATTTGCTGTTGAATGTGTTGAAGTAAATATATAAAAAAATATAATCAAAATTATTGTATCGTAACCTGAAGGTATTAAAACTAGCAAAGCAGGACAAAAGATGAGTAAACTGCACAAAAATAGCACAAGTTATTGCAAAGGATAATTACCTATCAAAGTTAGCATTGTAGCTATATACCGATACTGGATTGTGAGTGAATGATTTTAGTATTAGACTTAATCTATTAGTACCTTTTAAGGCATAGGCGACCAAATCTGTTAAATGTGTATTTATAATGCTTAGATTGGGAAAGATCTTTAATAATAATATCTACTTTCTTAAGTACAGAAGCTGTAACCTTCGGATCAAGAGACTTTGCGAGCCGATTTCAATATTCTAAGATTTTCAAAGTACAGTCGCAAACTAAAACACTTAAAATAACACTTTTAAAGAACAGCATTAACACTTCTGGACTGGTATGGAAAGACTAAAGTTTGCGTAAGAAGAATAGTAGGTCTATATACGTGTTTGATTGATACGTCTATGTCTTGCTATAAATATTTTTTTTTTTTTACAAATGAAATACAAAAATGTCCCCATTTTTAAACCAAATCATTCAAGTGAATAAGCATGGCGTAAGATAATATACAAAAAACGTCTTTAAAATCGAAATTCAACATGGTGTTTTGTAGTAGATAAACCAGAGAATCTGAAACTTCCAAATCCGCATTAAACTACATCATGTGAGAACAAGCGCATGAGTCAACAATCAAGGGTTTTGACAATAAAGAAATGCACAAAACTTGTTGTCTTGAAAATCATTGTTCATACGCATTGAAAGTGAACATGTAACAGCAGAGGATATCATTAATATTATGATGTTTATTGCATCTCTACTTTTTATTAAAAGTATATATCTAGGAAAGCTGGCTTTGATATGAATAGTAATATTATATTTGATTCAGTCACATGCTTGTTTTGAAGGTGTTAATTAAAGCTTGAGCAACACCAACTCTACCGCAAACGTTATCAATTGGGCTGGAGATCGCCAGCGTTGGAAGCTCTTGACCCCCGAAGTGTGTATCACTTGAAGAAGAACTATATACATCCAGAAGAGCGCAGAAAGTGCAGTGTATAACCGTGTAAGGTAGCAAAGACACTGTGTGCATATAAGATTGATTATTGTTTTGTACATTATTTCTTTTGTAGTTAACATCGATCCAGGTTTTGCACTTATTTTTAAGATACAGTGACTTATAAATTTCGGAAGAGGAATTTTCCATTGACACGACCTATTATCGTACTAACCCTATTTAAGGTTAAACTCCCCTTTGGTAACAAACAGAAATCTTTGAATTGACGGTAAGATATAGTTTATTTACAAAATATGTGTTATTTTCTACCTCTAGTATCAGCAGCACACTTCAGATGAATGCAAACGCAAACACCAGTTGTTTGACGCAACTCAAGACTCGGCTATTCCATTGATGCCTTAATAATTATTTGGTGTGAGCCATTCAAAATTAGTCAATATAAGACTCAAGCTTTTAAGCGAATATTTGATTTAAGAAAATACTTATAAAGACCAGTGTTAGGAGTCCTTTTTGATAGTCCCTAATCTGTTTCAACATGTCGTCGCAATTTAACTAGTCCTTTGAATTTGGACGGGAACGAAAGCTACCCAGAAGTATACTGTACAACCTCAGAATTTTTTTTTCAAATATAAAAAGGGACAAAAAACACTACAAAAATCAGAACAGTTAAATATCATTGCTAGCTTAAGTGACGAAAATAGATTTAATGTTAAATACAAAAATATACAAATAGACATTTGAGATCGATTTGTTAGGATAACAGTAAAGATGATTATGCAGCGACACTATCAAAAACAAGGAGAAATGTGTATGTCCATCACTAAGTCTAGACGATTCCGATCCTCTTCAATCAATCCATATTCAATGAAAACCAAAATATATCGACACAAGTACATCAAGATGCCCGATGTAAGTGTATTCATACGTTTTGTGGGTAGTGGAACAGCCGAGTCATGTTTTTTGCATCAAGCAGTTTGCGCTTCGAGAGCTTATCATGAACCATGTTAGTAAAATTAAAAATGTGTAATTACGATAAACTATATTTGTTAATTCACCTGTAAAGCATGCCTTTCAAATCATGGCCTGGATGAGGTTCTTCATCAACGAAGCCCGCCAACGAAGTTTGGAACGGGAAACTTATTAGAGCGTACTAGCTGGTGTTCTTCTGCAAAATTAAATATCTTTCAAACCTTTCTCTACGCAATAGAGGCATAATTGTTTACATTCACCCATTATAGAAAATTACTCCACACCATTTTCAGAGTATACATTTTATATTATTATAATTATTATAAAACACGTTATAAACTTTGATTCGGCAATTATATTTAACAAGGTTACTGATAGATATAATTTCCTTTTTTATGTACGAGTTGACTTCTGATCATGTTTACGTCACTATTCAACTTTTAGGATAGATTCAAATCATATTGACCCTGGATGTACAATGACGTCACGGTGGTGTAACGTCGGACTATAATTTCCGTCCTAAACTTGAAATTAGTCATCGATGTATTTACTGCCCTCATATCAAGCATATACTTTCTAGGCCTAGGTAGCTCTACTCTTTCACTATCTTGGTTTTCAACTTCCTAAGATTAAGTCAAAAACATCATTTAGGTTTTTTATTCATTCGTAGTTTTGGGTTACTTCAAAGGAGGCTCATCGCAACAGTTTACATCGATTAGTGCACGTGGAATATACGCGTCAAGTTCAATAGGTGCACACGTGGAGTTCAAAAGGTCTATGCGTGGAATTTACAAGGTTTATGACTGGAATTCGGAAGACCTATATTGGTGGAATTTCCAGGCTGAGTACGCGTGAAAACCCTAACGTGCACGTGTGAACATCATATGCCTGAAGTGCATCGTTAAAATTTTGGAAGTTTGTGTGTAGAACAGAACCCTCACATGCATTGACTTCACTGTACATGATGGAGATACAGATTTTTACTTGTGGTCTAGCGTTCTTGGTGTCCTTTTTGGAGTTATCTTCTCCATTGGGTATGTATACCTTTTGCATTAAATAATATCTGCATTTCAGTGAATTTATTTCTGGTAGGGAAATACTGTAAGAAAAAAATATATGTTTATGTACTACATAATCAGCACCTAATATTTGTAGGTACAGTATGTAGTTATACATTGCTTATAATGTCATTTTTCGATTAAATTAAAAAAAAAAAACAAGCAACAAGTAGTGCGATAAGGTAATTTAATTATATACACGACTTAAATGACTTTCAAACTTGTTAACATTTTCTTTTTTTACATCCTCTTTATTATGTGTTTGCGGAAGGTTTGTACTATAGGATACATTGAGTAGAATGGAAACAGTGTGTGTGGTAACATAAGAATCAAATTTAATTTTAAAAATTTGTACAAAATTCAGAAATTTGAATGGAGTTCAGTACAATGATTTTAAGAATCAATCCATAGTCAGAAAATGCCTTTTATAGAAATTGGCTGTCATTTTGAAAGTTTATCTATGTATACAAAATCAAATCAGTAAGTAATAACGCTAGCCAAAAAACAGGCCTAAAATTAGCTGTAAAATCACTTGCAGTCGGAAATATTGAGAGTCGTGGAAATAGATACGGTACTAAATATAGAATAATATAAGACAGTAGGTCTATTTAAAATGTTCTTTTCTTGAAAAGATCAGATACTATCATTTAAGAAGTGCTAGCCTAGTGCAATCAAATTTAACAGCTGTGTATATTATATTATATGCGGAAATGTAATGATAAGTGCGCATGTCCGAGCATACACATTTTGCTAGCTTGCCAAATATTGAGTATAGTGCCAAATACAGTAGAAAATTGGTTTAAAATAGACTTATTTTTTTATTGATTTAATAACTGCATATAATACAATACCGTAAGAAATGCATGTCCAAATTGAAAAATATATTACAAGATATGCTTTCATACATAATTGGATATATGCAATATACTGTATAGTGCGCACGATATTATTTGGTTACACGTAATTTCAAATAAGAAACACATTTACAAAGTCAATATCTTCGAACGCTCTTAGATCGTTAAAATTTGTGAACGTTTGGAAACGAAACAATACTTCATAAAAATAGATATCAAATTAAGATTTAATATAATGTGTATATGTTAATTTCACTCACTAATAAACAGAAATTCAGTCTGTGTTAGATTGAATATGTATTTGTAAAATGTATGTTGGTCATTGAAACCATGACAACAATGTCCTGATACAGGAAATCTAGATTTTATAATTTGCTGTCTTTAACAGTTTAAAAGATTTAGAGAAATAAGCTATGATTGTTACAAAATAATTATTCATTTGTAATAAAGAGGATAGAAGATAGTAGGAGATATTTAATACAAAACTATAATAAAAAATTAATCTTTTTTTTATTTAGCTTGAATTTTCTATAAAACTAGCATCAATGCATTATATTGTTTCTCTTACGTCACAATGCAGACTAAGTGCATGTAAGTGAAATTCGATTAACGAATGGTATTTCCTCTTGTTGAAAAGTTAAGTGATAGTCCGCTACATCAAGAAAGATAAACGCAAAGAAGTATTATTACAGCATAGAAGAAAGTTAGTTATACGTTAATACATATGAACGTAATGATTTCCTTTCAACATTCCAAAAAAAATCTATATAAATGTGTTAAGAACAGAAAAAGAATTAGCCACCAAAATTACAGACACTATTCAGAGTAACAATAAACACAATGTCGGAATAAATATAAACGCACATACTTATTCTCTTTTGGAAGGAATTAAACTTAGTATATTCAATGAAAAGGACTAATTAATGAGTTTAGTGGTTATTAACTATAAAATATATACTAGATTATTGCTCAAACGAGAGGGAAAAAAGTGTTTTGTGCTCAATACCATGAGTAAACTAGATCAGTAGAAAATACTTATTGAAAATATCTATGGAAACAACGGAACTTTTATTTATTACTAAACAATAAAGAAGGAACGTACGCAACCAATTCAGTGGTGAATATTTATGCGTATGTATAATATAAACTAAATGAGTTCTCAATAATACTTAACAGTCCAAGCTATTACAATTTAAATTGACTATAGTTCTAAATAACTGAGAAGGTATTGAACAGATTTAGTGCACACATGTATGAAATAAGATATTCCGAACAAAATATGCAAGCATTTCAACTTACGTAATTTAATGATAATAATACTAATGATTGTTTCTTTTTTTTTTTTTTTTTTTTTTACATTTGCATTCATTATCAGCCTGTCAGGCCTGTTCTGGCTGATGGCCTTTCCAAACTCCATTATTATCTATTCTTTACTAGATTTTCATAAGTTATTAAAAGTGTTTCCGCATTTCCATTGTTTTTATGTATATTATTTATTATTTAATTATTATTAAGATTTAGTCACATTGACTCCTATACTCTATGAACTTCCATTTCTGCACATTATTCTATTCTTTGATTTTTTTTTTCTCTTGTTGCGAAATGACTAGTTGAAAACATACACTTTTATAAAAGGCAAGTTGTCGCACTTGATTTTCGGAAATTTTCTAATCAGAAATATGCTGTATGCTTTCAGTTCATCAGTGTACCTTCAGTGAACCAGGAATTTGCGGATTTAAACAGTCTAAAGCTGATCTCATTGATTGGACAAAGCAGACCTCATTGGCACAGTTAGTTTTACCTGTAGGTCAAAGTTTACCGACACGGCCATCAGGTAATTATATCTCTAGTTTACAATGTCAGGTTGTTATCATATAAGGAAACGTAAATGTAAATACAGATTGAAAAAAATATTATAGTATAATCCACAGTAAAATAAGCTACTGTGTAAACGGAATATGTCGATAGTTATAAGGTACGGTATCATACATCTGGTATAAAAGGTCAATTAAACTAAACGATTATTAATCGAGACATGTAAATATAATAGAAATAAATTGATTTAAGTGTACATATGCTTATTTTTTGTCGGAATTTACATTTAAACACAGACAAATATTAAATCTATCTTAATGTGGCATTGTAATGTGTTCTCCCTGAGCATACTAAATTGTACATCGTTGTAATTTAATGTGAATTCATTATTATTGATAATTAGAACGAAGTCAGTCATATTTATATCTAAAACACTTAAAGTTCACTGAGTAGTAACTGGTAGGTCGATGTGACGTCAATTGACAATTGTAATTTATTTTGATGTGAGAGCGACGGGTACGTGGGTGTTGTTGGCTCAAGGTCGTTGAAAGTGTTGCTATTTTCGTGGTTACATTGCGGCAATATAAGACAAGATAAAAGTTATTAATTAATGAAATGTATCGTGAACATACGTCTACTATTAGAGTGTGGAAGACGTCTATTAAGATAATGGACTTCTTGAAATTTCATTTCATGGCTTGCCCGGCTACCCGGTACGTAGTAAATCTTTAATTATCATTCCGAAGTGTTGATAATATGTCTCCATTATCAAGGACAGAGATATGTGTGTCAAAACACTTAAAGTATGCATTCATTTAGCACGCTCTTGTGTATTTTTTAATGCCGATTGTAAATATATAAACATATTTAAAACTTCATGATTAAATCAACGCGACCTCCGATACATATTGTCAATATATACACCCTGAACAATTTCTCCTGTGATTTGTTGTGAATCAGCGCGTAGCTTCGTTATTACTTAAGACCTGAACGCTTTCAAACCGCTGACTTTTAAGGCGTTATATTTTTAAGTTTTAATTATTTTAAATTTAAAAATAATAACGATGATATACATTTTAACAGGAACTCACTTGTGCGCGTGCTACAGAGAAGAACAACCACGTGAACATTTAGTGTATGTGAACGCCATCATAGATTCTCCGGTGTACAAAGTTCAGTCGACTACACAGGCCAGACTAGTGGTGTTTGTTAACATTAAATTAAGAGATCAGAGCGCCCTCTATATCAGGAAAATGGAAATTCAGAATGGAAAATCATTTAGAGGGACATTAATTTGGAGTGGCAATGGTGTTACATTTGGTACTGGATGGCGAAAGATAAATGTTGAATTTACAGTGCAAAATTCATTTAAGGTAACGTTTATACATAATGGTTGTTGAGAAAACCTTTCAGTATGTATAAAAGAACTGATCATTGTGGCCTTTAAAATTGGACTTGCATTTAATGGATCCCTAAACTACACAATTGGCCCATAAATATGAATATACTTTATTTACATCACATGTGATTACAATTTATACTATAAACAATAATTAAATACCATATTTTACCATATTTAACTCTTTTATTATCATTGTTAATGTTAATTGATTCATTCATTAATTATTTCTTTTTTAATTTCAATGTTAGTATTATAGTTTGTCTAGTGATCCTGCGTGTGCCTGAGTTTCTCAGACATTGGCCTGGGTTTTATGGTACATTCATTTGTAAAATTTTACAGTTTTTGGAATAAAGAAAGAAATAAAATATATTATCATTATCATTTTACAAATTAGCATTACCAATAGGATTATATAACCAATAAGGAAACAGAACCTCATTTTCGTAATATAAGTCAATATAAATCATGTAATGTTTCCCCGATGATTTTTTTTTTTTTAGATTGTATTTGAAGCAGTTGTGACCGCTATTGAGTACAACTCTGTACGAATAGATGAATATAACATCATGCATAATGAAGGTAGGTTTTTGTGTTTTGATCTGTTGATTGCCAGTATCAGGAGCTAACGTCATGATAAATTTAAGCCCGTATCCATCACTATGTACTGATTTCTGTAATCCCGGGTAGATAAAGTTATCGTCGGAAAACTCATTTTCTTGAACATCATTATTAAATCGCAAAAAAAATTAATGAAAATAAAGTGTCACTAAATATATTGTTTGGCGAAATCGTGGAAATTAAAGGGCCGCTAAAAATAAGGGCTATGCAGTAAAAATTTTGAACCTGAATGATATGATTCCATATACTGTATTAAATCAGTATCAGTAGGCACAAATCCACGTACACAATTAAATCTTTATTCTAAATAAGCGTGACTTTATATGTTTTGATCGGCTTCAGAGTTTATGAATGTGACTTTGATAGAATGTTAAAAGCTAAATCATCGAATGTCCCCTGGTGTTTTTATTTTAATTATTATTATTAATTTTTATGTATCACTTTCATTTTGGCCTCTATAATTCTTATCGATTGTCAAATGTTTTATTCTAATTTCTGGCGAACTTTTTACTTTTTTTATGTGCATACAATCAAAGAGTTAAGATATGATCCAGGATGTAATTAAGTAAAGCACACGTGATCGCAATGTGAGACCCGTTTCAACCTCGATTAAAAAAAATTAATAGTTATCTGAAGAAACAACCATGCATTGAACAATCTATGTGTCATTTATAATTTTGTTAGTCACATCCGATTAAAAATACTCCCGGGATTCAATAAATGGGGGCGCTCGAACACTTTATTAAATTTTATTATGGCAAACCTACATTAATCTAGGTCTACACCATATTTGAAAAGTACTGCAGTAGGGCTAACATCTGAAATAATTTATAAGGCATCAAATATACATAGGATTGTCATGCGGATCAGAGAGGAAGTGAACACTCTTCGTCACAATCCTGCTTATTTTATTTACTACATTTATTAAAATACATCTATTTCACATCCAACTGTACACCTGCAAACGTAACTCTACAAACATTATTTACAAAAAAAATTAATTAGATTTGAAAATATATGGAGACTGATTCTGTCTTCTGTGCAATAACAGATCAGACATCATTCTTAAGAAGGTTGATGTTTAAAAAAGAAGAAAATTGTAAAGTGGCTAGAACTATGTTATAATCTATAAACGAATGATGAAAATGTTTATTGTAAATACACTAGACTAGAGCATTCATACACTAGCTTTTTTGCTCTCGTCAGGAAGCTTGTGTATCTTAATTTTCTAACTACTGTCTAAAATGCTACTTGTTTATATTAATCAGTAAGAAGGGTACTGCTAATCAAAGTAATTGTTATTATACCGGCTCTACAAACATATCGTTGCTAAGACTAAGACCTAGATAGTTATAGGAGTTGATCCTGGTCGCAATTTACCGTTCTGCTATGCTCCACCCCTTGGGTAATTGCTAATGACGGTGTAAACTTGTGTGTTTTTAAAGACATGTGAGTGTTTATGGTCTTGCATCTTATTTTTTGACTATTAAAATGTCCACTGTTAACGTATTATCAGAACATTATGACATACAAAATACTGCAGTAGCGAAAATGAGAGTAAAGTAATAAACTTTACTTTATGTAAAGGTTCTTGACGTTAAAATAATTGCAACACCGCAAATGGTGTTCTCTTTAATCAAGTTAAAGTAAATCATAATAGCATATCAATGACTCTACTTGTTTGCGCTAATATTATCCAGTTTCAAATATTTTTGTGTGATGAAAACAACTTTTACCGTTATCATTATAACATTATATAGGCTGGTAGAAAACATAATTGTAGTTTTAAAAGCTAAATTGTTGTCGCTTTTTTTTAGCCTGAAGTGCATTTAACAGTTACAGGGAAAAGTTAATATAATGGTCCAAATTGATCGAGATATCTTGATCAAGGTGGTGGATAGTGAAACTCAAACTATAGACTGTAATTTAACATCGTCAATTACCAGAGTAATGAGCTACTGCCTTCAGGTGCTTGTAAGAATTAAAACCGCCTTGCTCACAAGTAAGCGACAGCTGCTCACTGCTTGTTCCATTCGTTTAAATAAATTGATATAAACCCTAGCTCTACGCAGCTACTTTTACTCTCTCGATCTTTCTCCAACAAATAATACATACGTTTAGATTGCTCATTGATTTACACAACTGAAGATAGGCTTCTGCTGCATTAGAAACACCCCGGATAGCAGTCGTTAACTATCCATGGAAGTATCTAATTTTGTACTCAAGTAGATTTCCGTTGCTTAGTTTGCAAACTTTGAGACCTAGTGAATTCACCATTTTGTTTCTATGATTAAGAGCTGTGTTCATGTGATCTCTCAGCTGTATGAAGTTTGCCTTTGAGGCTACATGTACCTCGCGAGGTCATCTAAGCATTGATTTAAGTTCGCTTTTCGTGTTCTGATTCGCTTATTTTTATTTAAGATCTGAACTTAGTATATAACTTTCGCTTAGTGCTAGTCTTACTGTGATTACCCACGTTAATCCATACCATCACTAAAGGCGCAAGCCTTACAACTGTTTTGGATTTTGTTCAATATCTGAGGTTTGGCTATCAGAAGAAGCAGTAGGCCTATGGAAGGTGAGATGTTTGTTTTTCTTTGATATTATTTTCATCTCCTTGTCCTCTGTGTGTTTACTGTGTGGTTTCAGTGGAAGTTTCGTTATCTACAAAACGTCGCTGCTCTTACAGTATATCCCAAGATCCTTTTCTGCACGACATTACATTACATATTCCATTAGGCAATTGTACGAAATCCTGTTATAGTTGTTGCGTGGTTAATTAATTAATTAACCTCACCCAAATAATGACTACCGGTATATTACATTAGTAATTTTTCAACTTAGGTCAACCAGATTCACTATAAAGAGATTAATGGGTTATAAACGTGGTGGCAAAAATCCAATTCGTAACCGCAATACATTAATTGAACTGACGGTGCCAAATTTTCTCAAAATTTGACCACCTTTCGAAGTGCTGTGCATCAGGGAAAGTAAATTGTGTTGTTGATTGAATGTCAATAATTAAACTACATTATATACTCGATTCATTATTAGGCCTATGACAAAGTGATTAAATAATCAGGTACTCTAAGAAAATTATATTTTGTAGTATAATAAACCAAAATGTTATTATTAATATCTATTAATATTTACTTTATTATTGATAATATTATTATTACTCGTATTATTATTATTATTATTATTATTATTAAATTTATCATCCTCATTGTTACCATCATTATTAGCATTGTTTTTTAGTACAGATTGTAACAGAATTGTGATAGTAACATGAATGTATGTACATGAATATGAATGTATGTATGTATGTTGGCATTTATGTGGGTACGTATCTCCTAAAACTTTAAAATAAAAGCGACTCTGCAAATGTCATTACAAGCACGACACTCATAATTTTGGACTAACTTTGGACGGACACTAATCAATTAAGGTCATATACACTATATATAGCGAACTATTGATAGAATATGTCATGTCCTATAAGCATCGTTATCCCTGTGACTGCGAACGATCGTTATAGAATGAAATGGGAAATTGATACTTGACTTTAAGATTTAAAAGTGTTGCCATGTATGGTGAAAATTTTAAATGAAAGACGTATAAAGTGTACATAGGAATTGCATTTCCTGATATAGCGAAGAATTAGGCTATGTATTCTTATTTTTTATTGTTTATTATGTTCTTATTGTTAATATTCATATTATTATTCTTATTGTTATTCATGTCATTATTCATTATTATTATTAATAGTATTATTATTAATATTATTATTATTATTATTATTATTATTATTATTATTATTATTATTATTATTATTATACTTATAATGGTCACATTATTAAGAAGACACAACAATAATTGTTACTTAACCAATATCCTGAGGCGCGTGGAACGGAGAGAGTAGAGAAAACAGTAGAACTTATACATACTGTTTGTGGTGCTGAACTAATAATAATAATTCAAATAATAAAACATTAAATAGTTAAACCGTTATTAAATTTTTAATTATTGGTCATGTTGTAACTTCAGCCGTTGTCTTTCAAACCATTTAAATTATCGTAGCAAAAAGTATAAAAACTAACTTGTGTTTTTAATGAAAGTTAATCACTTGTAAATTATAAATGCTTGAAAATGTGTAGTTCAATGGTTTGATTGAATGTGTGTGGAATGGGAATTGAATATATGGCGTAGACCTATGTTTAAGAAAAAAATACAAAGTATAGGCCTATGTAGGCCTAAATAGCAGCAGCAGTAGCACTAGTAGTAGTAGCAGCAGTAGTACTAGTTTTGTTACAGCAGCCGTATTTGCTGCGAAGCAGCCAATTCATATTCTTGACAGCAATTTGACCTCTGAAAGGTCATTGTTTGTCAAAAAACCTGTGCCTAAGACAACGGAAAAGCGGAGTTTCCTTCTTTCGTTCTGCCGGGTAAAATCAATTACTTTAGGCGACGTTTGTAGACTAACCTACTCGTACCAACGTCCGCATGTCGCGACGCTGGAGTACTATTCAGCGTTTTTATTATATTTCTAGGTTTCCTATTTCTACGACTACGTTTAATCGCTCATGTCTCAGCCACAATATTTTGAGGCCAATATTATTTACGAACCCAGTTAAAATGATTTACTAGCCTATTTCAACGTGCTAATTATTAAATTTAGGCGACGCTTGTTGTAGACTGGCATAGTGTTTTCGGAAATAAATACCATTTTACACACATGCGCAAATCGATTCGCCAGCAGCGAGTCATCGGCCAGCAGCAGCGAGTCGCCAGCAGCGAGATGTCACTGCAGCAAAACAATATTGTACACGGTACCAACGCTGTTCTAATATAGACAATTGGGTCGTGTCTCATATTATTTGTTATATTTTTATTATTCATTATTTTCACTTGACTCGCATAAATTATAATGTTCAAAGAACAGTTTATGCAGTTTTACTTCGCAGCATTTTACTTGCAATTTGCAATTTCTGGTATTATTATTATTTAAGTATCAATGTGCAGTTGCAATTTTCATTGTTAACATAACGACATCATCTTTTTGAACATATATCTTATTGTCCAAACCCACTGATAATAAATTAATCCAAACAAAGTAAACACAATTTTCAGCAACTTAACCTGCTGGAAGGAGACCCTCTAGCATGTGATTCATATTTCCTGCCACTGACCTCACCAGTTTTTAACCTCTTTAAGTGTTCATTAATTTAGTTCACCAAGTGAATTTACACATAAAATAATATCAAACTGTGCCAAGCAAACAATCAAAATATTCCTGTTTGTTATGCACACAATACATTAACTAAAGAATGTTGGATTTAATACAGAAAACATTTAGTAAATTTGATAAAAATAATATGCAAATATATTAGAAAGTGCAATTAATTATGGATATCCGAGGAAAATGCCTATGACCAAACATAAAGTATATTAATAAACGTCCAATAAAAACTACAACTGGACTGGCAAATCTGCAATTAAAAATCACAAAGAAACAAACTACTGTATAAAGAAAAACTGTCCTTACTCTTTACTTCACAAAAGTTAATAATGTATGCATGTCTGTGGCATGGGAGGTGGGGGACAATTCAAATGTGCAAACTACAGTAGGCTTACCAGTCGGTCCCCTATAATGGTATAATTGTAATCTGAAACTCAGCATTTTGCGTTTAGGTAATAAATGTACTGTACACATTCGCTTTCGTCAGTGTAAATATCGCACTATAAACTGTCTTTTGCAAATTTTACTTAGAGACCGTATAAGTCTCTTTCAATACCTTATGTTGTACTAGTTTGTATTTTGCCATTTTAACATTTTTCATGCAATGTACAGTTCTACTGAAATTTCCTTTCGGACAATACATTTATCTCGTAACTTATTTCTACAGTAGGTTTATATGTTTTAAAACTATAGTGTTCATTAGAATATTATAGAGTTATGTTAAGAAAACTGTCATAGTAGTGCATAATGACAATCGTTATCTGATGATACTCCTTTAACAAGTGTTGTCACCAATTATAAAATTAGGACTAGAACTGTAGACATAGTTTCTGCCCAACATAATTGCAAAATTGCAAACTGTTTATAGGAAAAATGTTATGCAAAGTTACAGGTAAGAAACGCAATAAGCGTCTACATTCTTATATTACCCTGGGAAAAAACACAAAATATCACGTGTATTTCACTTCATTAACTTTTTCTTGACCCCACGTATTGATATGAGATAGCATAATAACTTAACTGACCTATATACACTCTTATCAATCTATGCATAAACTTACATGAATTATAATCAACCTGATAAAAGAACACGGTAGTAATGTGACAGAAGTAAAGCGTTATCAGTCAAAATGCACTGCGTTAAAAAATCCATTGATTTAGTCTCTGGCCCTAGGTCTTACAGAAACTGTCAGCCAGTGCACGTTATCTGCTAAGGTGCACAGTATTTTTTATTTAGCCGCTTTGACATTGGTTTCTGGATCGTGGATGCTTGTATAATCTGCTAGCTCACCTTATCTCGAGATTATTGTCGAGATCATGTCGAGGTTGTACCCAGGAGATAGAACTCATGAACAGCGTTGGTAGGGTAAGCCTCCGTGAGATAGAGTGTTTCAAGGGAAAATACAGACGATAACGTGATTCATGAATAACTGCCGGCTTAATATTTGTAACAGGATTTATATAAATTATTTGTGCTGAATAGATAATTTGTATTTACTATTAAAACACATTTTCACTTCTTTTACAAAATAAATACAACAGAGAGATGATAGAATCCTGTATGTTCAAACTTTAGAGAAACTTCAGCACAAATAGCGCAAACGCAAATGACGCGCTTACGTCAACTTATCTGAACTGTATCGTGACTCAAGCTGTCAAAAAGACTTACTGTACACGTACTGTATGTATTTATAGAACTTACAGTAATGCCTATATGGAACATTACACACTGGCTGTGTGCTAAGCTGTACCGGTGCACAAGGTGCCACATGACCGACAAACAGCATATGCAGACCACTGAGAACCGAAGCTTAGTCTACCTTTAACTCGAGTCAGAATGGTATTACTCAGGTGTTCCCATTAACGTGATCAAATACTTTCTGGAACATTATAGTTGTAATAATATAACCGTAGTTAACTGATCTAACTGTATAATAATTATTCATCAAATCAATTAGGTAATGGGATACCGAAGCATCGTTAAATATTTCCATATTGTTTCTTATCAAATTTAGCAGATATAGCTTCAAATATCCATTTAGCAATAAAGATTTCAAAATACTCTGGAGATAATAGCAGTAAGAGATAGGGGTAACAAACAACATTTTGAACGTCAAAAGGTAGAAAACTCCGTTGCAAACTTAACTCCTGAGATTAGATTTCCAAATCTATGTTGAAATGTTCCAGTTCAGAAATCTATTATATTTGGACTAGGGTGGTACCGTAGATTCTCGGAAGGTAAAATATACCGGCAAACTATTAACATCAAGGGGTGGTAGTTGAATGCAAATATTTGCAACGTGTGTGATTCTGCCATATATCCTGGGTCTGTGTCTGCTCCCGGTATTGGATGGTGTTTGTGTTTAAGTTAACACAACTGCCTAATGTGTATACCACATTCTTAGGCCTATATTCTGCATTGATCTATCTTGTTTTTGTTTTCGTAGCTATATTAATTACGTTGTATTTTCTTTACTCAATGACTTCTATTCACAGATTTATTCCCATATTGAAATTTTAATAAAATATGAATGACGATGATGATAATAGTATATACAAGGCCTAGGTACAGCATTTCATAAAATATCAAATGGAATAACATTGACATTCAATCATTGGTAATTTCACAGACGTGCCAATGCGTGTAACAGTCATTTTAAAAACATTACTCATTCAAACATGACATATGCTGATTATTGTCACTGGAAAACGTTGTCTGTCTACTTCCTGTCAATGGCGACTATTTGGTGACATACTTTTTAGCTATTATTGTAAGCCTAAAGAACAGAATGTTAAACTATTTTATTGATAATTCAGTGGTGGATCAATGAATTCAAAATAGAGAGGGACCACAGTGTAGACCATTTCAGCCCCACTATAGTTGGGGCTGAATATGTATGATTATGACACGACTTAATGGCCGAAAATAGCACTCCCAGATAAACTTTATTATAATTTTGCATGCTTTCTCCATTTAAAAAAGAATAATTTTAAAAGGCGTATAGTGGAGCTCTGTCTCCTCCCACGTAAAAACACCACTATTAATGTAACTGTGTTTAATATGATAATACCGGTATATGGTAAAGCTTCTATCACATGCGACCTATTGCGAAGTTCGTGTGCAGGACCTACCCTGCAGTACTATAGGCCAATATGGATATTCCTGATGTGGCTATCTTAACCAATCGCGAGGTAGATATAACTAAAATTGGTGTTCAAAACATTCTTTAAATTCCTACTATCGATTCACCATCAGCTGGTTTTCTTCTTAGTATACATGGCTCCTACTGCGATTGTAGGCTTTAAAATAAGGGTAATTGTAATATTATAGAACTGAATATGCAAATTAGACCTTTCAAGATTTTTAATCTAACTTAACAACTGACCAATCAAAACAGGTTCACAAACAGGTGTATGTCCCACAAAACACAAAAGTTGTCATTTAGTGGGACCACGGCAACAACATCTAAGAGACGGAGCTTTACGGAACAGTCCATTCCGTCCCTGCTTCTGCCTCGTCACTTAGGCCACTGAATTTAAAGATGAACTAACAGACAGTAAAGAGTGAGACAATTATTTACATAATTTAGGTTCAAAGGGTGGAAGATACAAGTAAAAACCTAAGCCTATTTTAAGGTATCAGACTAAAACGAAACTTCAGTGTAGAGAAAGGGACACACTCGAAAAGTGGTAATGAAATAAGATACAAGTAAAAACGTAAGCTTATTTTAAAGTATCAGGCTAAAGCGAAACTTGAGTATAGAGTAATGGACACACTCGGAATGTGGTAATGAAATCAACATCCTGTGCAGGTACACTTTATTTCATTAATTACTTAGAGAGAGCTACAATATCAGTAAAAGAAGAAAGAGCTAGATAATGAATCGCGGAAGAATTATCAAGAACTTCCTATTTGAGTTTTTCCTAATATTCATAATTATGATTCTCTAAATTTTGTTGCCATTACCATAATGATAATAATAACAATGATAATAATATTCATGATGATAATGATGATGATTATGCCGATGATGATTTGAAAAGAAATAATACTCATACTGATAATAATCGTGAATAATAATATATAGCAAAAATAATCATGATGATAATGCTGATGATGCTGATGATGATAATGACGATGACAACGACGAAGTTGATGATGATAATGATGATGACGATGATGATTGAAAAAGAAATAATACTCATACATATAATAATAATAATAATAATAATACCAATATTCAACAAATATAATCATGATGATAATGATGATGATTTTGCTGATGATGATGATCACGACAACGACGACGACGATGATGATGAAGACGGTGATGAGGATTAAAAAAGGAAAAATACTGATACTGATAATAAGAATAATAATATTCAATAAAAATAATAGTGATAATATGATACATATTATTATAGCCCTAAGTATATATTTTTGAAGTTGAAAAACAAAACAAAAAGTGCATGGTTCCGTATCTTTACGGAAATATTTATTTTAACATGTTCAAACAATCATTTCCTAGTTTATCATCTACCCTGTCAACAATTACATGATAATGCAGGGCGTTACCTAATTGCGTGAACTGATGCGTTATGGCAATGTACCTTATTTAATTTGAATTATCCTTAACGAATTTGTAACCTGGAAGATAGAATATTCAATATTACGGTGTACTGCTTATTAAGAAATAAAAGAATGAAATTAAAATTATATATAGTCTGCAATTGTAAGCAATTATATAATAAAAAGCCATAATATAATTATATGCAAAATAACTTCATCACTACTTTTGCGCTTAGAGATTCCTATATTTACACTTTAATTCTATTAATATTAATATTCATTTATATAGCCCTTTTTATTACTTTCATTTTTATAATATATACCTGTACTTCAGCTATAAAATTGCATTTATGTTAATTATTATAAAAATCTGGATTAGGAAACCTAATAACACTTGAATTGATTGTTAAAAATATCCAGTATATTGATATTTTATAGCTATATTATAGATTATGATTATTGATACAATTATAACCCGTTTTCTTAATTTATGTAATTCCATATTGGTGTATTCTAGTAGACTCAAACACACGGTAGGCCTACGCTATACAATCGAAAGTGTTAAATAAGCCAATACTTTAAACTATCTCCGGAAGGAAGTACTAATCAGAAGAGATCAAATAATTATGTAATTATGCTAAAAATTATATCCACTGTGCATCTCAATAATACATGAACATTAGGGTACATACATGATGACGGTTAAATAATATGTCGTGACCATTTTTAACAAATAAATAGTGGACTTGGCTGATATTTGACATAAATAAAGGTGTTTCTTATAAATGAATAGACTTTTTGCAGGTGAATTAAACAAGCAAATTTAATAAAGTGTCCTAATAGATAGCAGATGTAAGCATTTAACAGATTTACAAATTATATATCTTATAGCCCTGTGTAAATTTGCAAGATATGCGTGCTAAAACTAATTTCATTGGATTTTCTGTATTATATTTTTTGGTAAGCTGATTCTAAAAATGCAACGGTTCATTTTCCGAGTAGTGGCCGTTTCGGACATTAATAATGACAGCCATTTCCTCATTAAAATGGCCATAGCTAGCTGTGATATTAGAGTAGGTCCTGATAGAGTGATATTCTGATAGAGCATGGATCGCGCCCATCTTGAATGACGACGGTGATGATGATAATGATAATAACGATGATGATAATGATGTTGATGGTGGTAATGGAGACGACGGCCGCGATGATGATAATAAAAAGGCGCTGTGCATAATGCATATTCGATGTTACATCATAGGCGCAATATTTAAAATATTTTACTACCACTTAAATCCAGTATAAACAATGAATTTCCTAAGTTTTATACTTCAATTAATTACATATTAGCTTTCCACTGAAACGTATAAAGAAAATGCCTGCAATCAAAATAAATTTAATGTTTAAGAAAATGTTTGTGACATAACGTATTTAAATCAATGAGAATATAATTATTTGCTTTTCCATCTGCAGTTCTTTAAAACGAGCAAGGCAAAGTTTTTTTCTGACAGCATATCTTAAGTACATTTAAGCTGGAAATTCTTAATATAGATTAAATAAGATAGTAGTCATATCAATAATATAGTTGCTAATGTTAGTGAACTTATAATCTTTAAATGTAAAAACACTGGCAACATTTAAATTATCCCACGCATCTGTAATCATTATTTCATTAATCTTGTCACAAACACAGAAACATTTAAAAGATATGTTTATCCCTGAGTAACTTTGATGGCTGAAATTGGAAAATTCCAAGTGGGCCCGACGCACTTGTGAAATTGCAAACAAGTTTTTTTTTTTTAATCTCGTTATAAATTTTTTAACATATTAACTTAAATTTACGTCGATAATTGTGCGTTTGTTGATCAGCTGCGTGGGCATTGTGTTCACCTGTTACGCTATCTGATAATTACCTGACTTCCTATGCTAACACTAACTAACACTAAGTAATACTACATGAAGTTAGTACATGACTAGAGGCAACAGGTACCAAAATCAGCAACGATAGATTGGTACTCCTACGAGCTAAGTCATAATATAAGTCATAAGACCTCTTTCTGCTGAACAGCCGTTTTTATCCTTGATTAGCTATGGTACCACTTGTAGCCATATTTTCAGATTACGCATAGCCATTATACGCGCGCACAAACGTCGGTATGAGAAAACCACTCTATGGACATTATTTGTATTTTTGACAGATATACCTAATTTAATGTTTTCTCATATTTTACTCTTTAGGGCATATACATCCTAATCCTGGTAGGCCTACCCAGCCAAGTAAACCACGAATTCCATTTATTCCGCCTGCAAAACCACCAGTTGTTCCGGCACGCCCGAAACCTAAACCGACAATAAAACCAAGAGTACCAGTACCAAAGACATTAGCACCAAGACGTACTGACCCACCAGCGCCAGCACCACCACGTGTTACATATAAACCATATATTCCCAGAGTTCCAACTACATCGTTCAACTGGAACAGACCGAAACATACAGACGATCCGCTGAAAGATCGGGATATTCAGTCGACACAGCTGACAACAGTAGTACTATACGATGGAGGCCCAACATTTGTCCGTAAGTGTAACGTTCGAACACAACTCATACACACATTAATTTTTAAAGTAGTGAATCAATCATTCATTTGGCACAGAGGCGAGAAATAAAACTCAAACTGGCATTTTAGAAATGTTTAATTGAAATGAATTGTCAACTTAAAAAAAATCAACTTAAAACAGATTAAACCGAAGTGGAACAAGTGAAACAATCTTGAATGCTCTGAAAAGGCCCGTATTTTAGTTAAAGAATGGGATGGGAGGGGGAGGGACACAACAATCTTACGAATTGCTGAGTGCTTACAACTTTCGTAAAAATATGAACATTGCACTTTGGTATTTGGAGAACAATTAATGCGTATTTACAACTTTTTCCTGACTAAATAACGTTGCATACGTTTCTGCAACGCTGTGTTAACGTATGACGCAACCTAATATTTTTGGTGATGGATTATGGGCTATTTTGCAACACGGGACCAACGTGTGGAAGAGGATTGCCATTTATTATAAGATTTAGTTCAATATATGCGTCCTTAGCACAAGGGGTGGCGCTGGCGCGAGGAATTGCCTAACGAGAGGGGTGGGGGTTGGGGGCGCGATTTCCTCCGAAAAGGGGCCGACTTTCCTGACGAGAGAAAAGTGGGCGTTATTGTTTGTTGTTGTTTGTTGAATGTAATTGTGGAAACAATTACAAGTTTTTAGAACAAAGGTTTTAAAAAAAAAACTTTAAATAAAGAAAGCATAAACTTTGGTATTGAACTATTAATAATCATGCAATTAACAACTTAATGTTTATTACGAATTATACACTTATAACTGTAAAGTTAATAGATAAAAACCTCACATAAATCACTTAAAATCGGTATAATGAGAGTGAAGAAATTGCACAGTACTTTGCATTTAAAAATAACTACAAAATAACGTAGGTGTGCTACATAATAACGTAGGTGTGGGGTGGACGGACGTCGCTCAAAATCTCTTAAAAGTGTTCCAGGGACAAGGCCCCCAAAATATGTAAATTTATGGGTTTCAAATGCATATTTAATTGATTTTAGATCAATTTCTAGTCAACTAATATGTAGAAAATACGTATACATTTGTTTTCTCCCCGACGAGTTGTGATATTTTTTTCTCCCCGTCGGGGGAACCTGGCCTCGGCCTCCACTGGCGTCACCCCTGCTTGGCACATGTGTCAAAATTTATGAAATAAAAACAACAGAATGGAGTTAGTACCATGATTTTATTAATAAGTATTCAACATCAATACAAGCTGTAACAGCTAAAACTGCTGAGTGGTTACTCAGACTCAGTGACTTCCTGAAAGGTACCCAAACTTACCAGATAGTTATGAGCAAGTAACGTGCTTATTACTTACAACGTTGATTACTAATATCTATAGAGAATGCGAGGGCTGTTATTGACCTCATGTGGTTACCATGAGTTTGTGAATCAAATTCCAAAAACCTGTACAGACTATGAAATGGTATTTTAAAAAAAACCACGTGACATGCCTAAATATGGTCATGATGACATCACAGCATGACCATTTATAGGCATATCACGACTATAGGCCTACATCAGTTTTTTGTCAAAAAAATTTGACACTAGTCTGAACAGAGCTTTACGTAGGTCTATTTTGTGATGTATTTTGCAGTTTTCCAAGGCAGAGATTGGAAGACACGTTTTAACGCTCTTAGAAGAAGGAGAGTATTAATTATACAAAATTCCAAATGGGATATGTCGAATTTAAGTGAGGGAATATTCTTCATAGATTAAAAAATTACATGGGTAATAAAATAGGTGGATGCTACGAGTCTGAAGTTTTAGACAATAAATTTTATAATAAGAAGTATTGGAATAAATTTTTTAATGGTAGTAATTTTTTCTATAAATTAAAAGACACATTTGTAATAACAATTGGCCTGTGCTTCACTTCTAAGCGTATTAAAAACAAAAAGCAAGCATTATCACAATACTGGACTACCTTGAGGAATAGCAGTAATATACGATCATTATTTATTTCAACATAATACAATTTCAAAGAATGGTAGGCCTACATACTTTTACAAGTCACGACTTGAACAAATCAAACACATTCAGGGAGGAATATAGTAAAACATAGTGTTAAACTACGCCCTCACAGTATTTTTTACATGCATTACAAGTAGTCCATGCTATGAGGGCACGAGACGAGATATGAAATCTATCAGAGTTGCTTATTATTCACATCCTTCTCCGCACCTTTATTTTTGTGACATTATAGATGCGTCATTATCTATACGTCATCAAACACGTGAAGTCTGAACAGAATCAACTAATTTCACCCTATATAATTCGCCAAAACGCTAGGCATCAAGGACTGAAAACCAGTGAATTTAGTAAATGGCGAACCTCTGCAAGTGTGAACCAATGACGCGATATTTTATGTTTGCTACCCTAATCAAACTTGCTTGTGTCATACTACCTGTAGAAACTTTAATAACGATGCACGCTGCAGTATTTATCATAGCCCTGGTTGGTTTTAACTCGACACTGTCCTATCCCTTATCACTTGTAACATTGTGTGCCGTTACCATCATATGAGTCAACTACTTCCTCCTCTATTAAAATAATACATACAGTACGCCTAATTTATAAAGCATGTTCAACCATGAATATATATATATACTGTCTCTTATACACATCTAGATGTGTATAAGAGACAGGCACCACCAACCCTAGGCCATGCGGGACCATCGGCTTGGCCTAGCCTAGCCTAGCATAAGCCCATAGCCTGGCCGGGCCTAGT
>NW_022711894.1:350905-355176 GCF_011630105.1 Anneissia japonica
ATATATATATATATATATATACCTTTAACCCCCGTATAATTCAACAATTTATATTTTATAAAAATTTGTCATAAAAGAAAACTTAAAGGGGACCTTGGAAGATGACGTAAGTACTACCTCCTTCGCAGAGACGGGAAATTCAATAAAAAATAACTACCCCAGCTGTTAGGTCTGGTTAAAGGCATCGCGTATGTACTGTATAGGCCTAGTGTTGTATTGATAGCTTGAGTAGGAAATATGTTTAAAAGTTTATGGTAAATTTAACGTGTGCTTAATACTTTTTATTCAGAGAGCCTTCCATTGGTAGCTGTATCCATCGGTTTGGGTTTGTTTCTCGTATTCCTTGTTGTAGCTGTGGCGTGGGTTATTCGATGCATAAGCAGAGTTAACACGTAAGTAGTGTAATAAATTACAATCATCATTGCTTCATTTTGTTATCATCCCTTAATGCTGATTATGCTGATTACGGTGATGATGCTGTTGCTCTGCTTCTTCTTCTTCTGATGATGATGATAATATTGATGGTGGTGATAGTGAAGATGAAGATGATGATGATGATGGTGGTGGTAGCGATAATGAAAATGGTTATCATAATTATTATTATGATGATGATGATGATGATGATGATGATGATGATGATGATGATTATGATGCTTATAAAGGAGAAAATTGATTGATGGCGATGATGATGACGATTACGTTGATGATGATGATAATGATAAGTTAACATATTTCACTTGATGATGATAATAAAGATGAAGATGATGAATGTAAGGATGACGATGATAATGACGACATCTAAAAAGAGGATGATGATGAGATGACGATGATAATGATAATGATAACAATGTTGTTGATGATGATTATGCTTATGATGGTGATGACAGTAGAGATAATTGATTCACGAGGATGATGATGAAGATGATGACGATGACAACGACGACGTGACGTTATTGATTATGATAATGAAAAAATATTACATTTAACGTTTATTTACAGACACGAGTATGTTCAAAAGAAAGCGATGATGCTACAACACCAATCGGATAGCGTGCGTCTCGCAACTAATAAGGAACGGCGGCGTAGTTCCACTATGTCAAATAAATCTAAGCGTAGCACTGGTTCATTGTGCATATCGCCTGCCACACCAGATGACTCGCCTGTACCATCGCCAGCCCCATCTTCGCCCTCACCGTCGACAACAAGCGAATGTTCCGCTTTTCCAGGTTTTACCCCTACCCCTAGTGAAATGCAATATCAGTGGCTTCCAATGCATAGATATGAAGACATCATCGACGGGGATAGGAACAAACGAGAGAAGCTAAGGAAAGGGACAAGCGAAGACGTATATATAAACGCTCCACTGAACAACCGAAGCGCAAAAGACCGCCCGTTACTAACGATCGCTGAGGAGTTGGAGGCCCAGTTTCGTAAACATGGCGTAACGTTGTTCAAGAAACATCAAAATGAGAACGTTAACAAACATGAATATGTGAATAAGAATGCGGCGATAAACCAAAATACATATGTCTGCCGCAGTGAAACTGATTGGGTTGAAAATTCAATATATGAAACGGGTTCGGTTGTAAATAACACGAAAAACTACGAAGTGATTTACCGTATGCCGAACCTCTGAGTATTTTTTCGGACACCTCTGGTTTTACACACCGAGGCCAAGACTTACGTTCAACACGGTGCGCAGTGCGCAGCAAATAGGTGAAATGTAACTGATTCTGATGGTGCTGGGGGCGACTACGATTTACACGCATTCATTTTTTTAATTATGTGAAGCGGCATAGGTGTGTGTAAGAGGTATCGTTGGCCCAAGGTAATAACACGATGACCATAATCAACGTGAATTGCCAACAGTACTCACACGAAATACGTTATTTTATTTCTTTTGTATGTTAACAATCAAATATTGGTTACGATTAATTGAATATTTGTTGCTATTTTTTTTTTATATATTTGATTATGATTGTAAATATACATAAGTGAAACATGTTATTATGAAGCGAAATAAATAATGATACAAATACTTCACATAAATATCTCAAGTTTCCTTTAACAATGCAATAATCATAACCGTAGCTATTTCATGGCCTGACGATATATTTTTGTTAGCTAACATATATAAGTAAATCATCTTCCTATGTCTGTTGTAAATATAAACATCCTGAGTAAAATATTTCCAATTTACATTGGTGCACCCCATAGCGTCACTTCCTACTTGACGTAAACACAGACGACATTATGACGTCCGAGCATTATTTAAACATGCACATTGGTTTTTCAGAATATTGATAAACACATGGAACAGTTAATCGTAATTTAACTGTTCCCTGATAAACATAATCCTATATGATCAAAGCTACTTCATATTCGTTATTTGTTGTTCTTTATCCAAAGCGAGTAACCTGGCCTTAAATATCCGAAATATGTTAACATAACCCAAGTATACATCACTGCTAGTTTTGATACTCCGTTACTTTAAAATCCTAGAATATGAAAAATCAATGAGATACATTTAAAGTACATCTTAATTATATATAATTTATTGTACAGGCGCTACACAGTACCACAGTAGCTAGACTCGCAATAAGTATTATATACTTCAATTATCCCGCGCAGGGCCGATGCCGTGTCTGCACTTACATAGTTGGCCTATTGACAGCAGGTAACTTAACTTGTTTCTTTCGAAAGAATAGGGGATTAACCCGATGCTATGAATTATTTCAGGCCCTTGTCGTTGTGTAATGATGTGAGCATATAGCTAGCGGTATAAGCGCCTCTTTACGGTGGCTAGGCCATGGAACACGCCCATACGCAATTCAGCACCATGACGCTGCGAGTTATAGGTTATTCTACTATATTTACCTTTATATACCGGATACTTAGTATACTCCAGTCTACCTTGCCCCGGAAGCTTCAATGGTACACATTAATCCTGTTGAACTCAAAGCATGTTCAGAGCACATACTTTGTAAAACAAATGGCTCGGAATGTAATTCAGGAAAGAATGTTTATTTTAATGGTTAGTTCATTTTTAAATAGCTTATTAAATTTTTAAATATATATCATTACATTTTGAGTGGACAACTCTGAGCTAAGAACTCAGATTGTTTTATTTGACGCAATGCAGTCCTCAATTCTTCAGAATATGACATTCCTTTTCTTGTCTTTTGATTGTTACCATTGTTATTCATTTTTTTTTACTCTCTCTCTCACCTCCTAAATTCTTTAATTTAATATATTTTCTATCACAATTGATCAAATGGTGAGCTGGACCTTAAGAATAAGCAACCAGAGAATAGGCCAAATATTCAGACACTAAATTTTGGACTGCAGTGATATGAAATTAGGCTGGGAGATACTGGCACGTTAAAAAAAATAAAAAAATGTAGAGCAAAGTCTGCAAAGTTGAAATAAATAGACAGGAAGGATAGATACAATGACCCGGAGGATAAAGATATTCTCTCACCTAAACGTGATTTGAGTATTCAAATGCACCCAATCGTGTTGAATTCCAACACGATGGCGCGTATTTCAATACTTTGAATATGTATTATATTCTTATCTGAGATTAATAAGTGGAAATCTCGATAGATGTGATTCTTTGTATTTATTTCATTTCCGTAAGTTTCCTTTTTCTGAGCCGATTGCCTCTAAGTTTGGTTTCCATATCGCTACATGCTATCGCCGAAAGCTTTCTGTGATGCTGATTGGTCAGAAAAAATCGGGGAGTCTTCCCCGATTGCGTCGGAGACTGCTACTACAACGATTGTATTGAAAACACTGTAGCAAGTGTAGCGATTTTAATGAAACCAGGAATAATTTCCTGTTTTGTAACTTTATGAATACACCGTTGTGTAGGCCTATTATTATTTTGTAAAGGAACCAAATATTTCAGGAAAGATTGCATTTATTGGTCAGACAGCGGGATGTCTGTTCATCCTCGACCCTTTGTTATTGGTAGGCTGAACGTCTACACGCCATGGATCTGTGTCCGTTCATTGCTGCATAGGGAGATTTCGCAACCTTACAAACACGATAATGAATACGTCATTATCATTATCGTCATTCGTATAGTCTGACTCATTATAGCCTGACTTTAGTCAATATATTCTTATTTTTTATTGCCAAATCTAGAACATAAACAATTAACACAATGACAGGCAACTCAGGGAGCAGGCAGGAACCGTTAAAAATGCAATAATCACTGTAACAAAAGCTAAGGTTCCTTACTCCCAAAGTATCATAATATCATAACA
>NW_022711894.1:357791-383685 GCF_011630105.1 Anneissia japonica
TTGTCTTGATGTTGGTCTACAATAGGTTTTGGCTGTAGTGCTAGGAGCAGTTTTTATCAGACCTACTTTATTCCTTTGTGTTTTATGAATTAGAAACTGGGTGTAGCCTACCTAGGCATAAACATTTAGAACTCCAAATGCAAAACTGGATAGCTTCTCTTAATTCTGCAATTGAGTGGTTTCTACAAATATATATTTTTTTACAGTCAACATTTCATTTACTCTTTTTCAGTGTCATTACATCTTTCTCACTTTTGTTATTTTATTACAAACAATAAATAAATAAATATTATTTTCCTTTCTTCTTTATTACCAATGACAAATATCTATTTATTTATTTATATATATTTTTTTTAATAAATTCATTTTTTTTAAATAAATCATTCATTTTTTTTTAAACAAATTCACTGTTGACCAGTCTACTTGAAAAAGCGAACGCATCGTTCGCGAAACGTAGTGTGAGTACTATTGTTTTTTATTTTGTTGGATCAACACAAATGAAAAATTGCATACATCTATTTATTTATTACAGTATTTATTTACTTTATTTACTATTAGAATTTATATATTAACATAAAATAAAGTAAAAAATTTTGAAAACAAATAAATGCTATAAATAATTGCTATATATAGACTATATAATAATTTTATATTGATAAATACTACATTATAGTTATTTTATCAGGTTTTGTGATACTTGTATAAAGCAATGACTATATTTTATTTCTCGCTTTCTTTGTATCCCATATAATAAGTTTATATGGTATTTGTTTTGTGTTTTTACCATACTTTCATTACTATTAATATATACTGTTATTTTATCTGGTTGTGTGATACCTGTAAAATGCAATGACTATATTTTCCTTTTCAGTGATATTTCACTTTCTCGCTTTTTTTTTAAACAATCATTATTTAATATTCTTTAAGTATCAAAAGTAACAAAACATAGTAGGTTACTACTATGTTAATGTTTATAATTATGGAACAAAGAAGTAATACCTCTCAAATATAGTAAAATGTTTATACTCTGATCCCAGGATATGTTTGAAAAAATATTTAGGGAAAATGTGGGAAAAGAATAATTACCAATAACAAATATCTATTTACTTATTATTTACCTATTAATTTTTACTAAGTTAACAAAATTACAATTTCGCTTTGGCATTGAATAGCCCAATTTATACAACATTAGACACTGCCTATTTTGAATAGCCCAATTTATACATAATACTGTAAGATAATTAGGCCTATTAGCTGTTCTTTAAGTTGAATATTACCATTGTGACCATATTTGTATTGGCAATTTTTTGAATCATTTTTTTTTCAAGTAACATATTATTTTCCTTTCTTTATCAAATGACAAACATCTAGTTCTGTATATTTTTATTTATTATTATTATTATTATTATTATTATTATTATTATTATTATTATTATTATTATTATTATTATTATACACTCTTTTATGTTGCCTCCACACTCAACATTAGACACTGCCTATTTTGAATAGCCCAATTTATACATAATACTATAAGATAATTTGGCCTATTAGCTGTTCTTTAAGTTGAATATTACCATTGTGACCATATTTTTATTGGCAATTTTTTGAATCATTTCAAATAACATATTATTTTCCTTTCTTTATCAAATGACAAACATTTAGGTCTGTTTATTTTTATTTATTATTATTATTATTATTATTTTCATTATTATTATTATTATTATTATTATTATTATTATTATTATTATTATTATTATATAATATTTTGTAATATTTGTATTTGTAAATGCAACAACTATGTTTGGCCAATTATAACCTTCTTGAATTAATTTCTTTTTATAGGAGAATGTAATGCAAAAATATTGTAAAATATGATTTGATGAAAAAACTTCCAATAAAAAATATTTAAAGTAGGCCTATCGTACATTCTATTTTAGGCTTAAGCACAAGATTGATAAGGAATGTAATGCTGTAACTTAATAAAATGTGTGAAAATTTATTGTGAAGATGAATTAAACAAAGCAAACCAAACCAATATCAAAGTGTATACATTGTATGTATTTCTTTTGATATATATCTCTCTTTGTTGAGCTTAAAACTTTATTAAAGCTCAAAGAGATTCTTACACTCTTTTATGTTGCCTCCACACTCAACATTAGACACTGCTTATTTATTTAAGATTTGCCACTTTTTCATTTAAATTTTATACAATGGCCATCATCTGTTTTATAAGTCACATCTTTGAAGTACAAATCATTTTGACATGGAGTTTATTAAAAATAGCAAGGAGGTTGCAAATTAAGCTATGATGGTCATCTTTATACTAAACGCAAGTCTAATAAAAGTTCAGTTATTTTAGAGTGTTCGGCTCGTAGGAAGTTTGCCTGTAAAGGTATCTTTGAAATGACTGAAGTGAGTGTGTATCAGAGCATAACCATGCAGTTGATATCATGAAGGCCCATGTTGAGAAAGTAAGGCATGATATCATGGATAGAGCCACAACTACCAGGACAACTCCAGCTCAGATAGTAATTGATGAGATGGCAAGACAACCTCTCGATATTCGAGTTAGTATCTCTAGTGTAGAGTCTCTGAAGAGAAGCATCAGGCATAAAAGATGCAAAAATCACTATGGTCAGCCACCATCTCTGCAAGATCTACTCATTGAAGAAGAATGGACAAAGACTGTTGACGATAAAGACTTTCTAATCTATGATGCCATGATTGGCTACAGTGATCTTGTCACAGTTTTTGCAACTACTGATGGCTTAAAGTACCTATGTAATTATTCGACCTGGTTCATGGATGGCACATTTAAGACCAGACCTAAAGTCTACAAACAACTGTATGCGATTCGTGTTGAGCTAATTAAGATAATTCGATAACATCAGTCTATGCACTACTTACAACAAAGATGTGCCAAGAACATTATTGAACAAATGCAGGTTACTCGGCTATTCACCAAACCCAACCTTAATAATATGGACTTTGAAATTGGCATGATGTGGCTATAAGTTCAGTGTTTGGGGGGAAATATCAACATTCATGGTTGCTTCTACCACCTAACGCAATCTTCATGGAAGAAGCTGCAGGCACTTGGTCTTTCTGCGATGTAAATGGAAGACGTGAAAATCCAGCACTTTTGTATAATAGTAGATGGCCTTGCTTTCCTCCCTCCAGATAAGGTACGTTCCAATTACATATCATTTAATTTAAATTAGATTAAAATGAGTGTTACAGTACGTCAAACTATAATTAGGAAGAAATATATTATTTTTGCAGATTTGAAGGCAGCAGCATGCATAATGAAACATTATAGAAAAAACTTATTTTCTCTAAAAGATATTTTATTTTTAATCAAATTTAGTGGCGGGCAGCCGCGGGTTCGCTGAAGTCCTGCTAAAGAAGCTATAAAAAAAATCTATTACCCTTGGGTTGTTTGCTGGTGCATTGATATTCAATGTAAAATACATGATTAATATAAAAAAAATGAGAAAAAAAGAATAAATAATTTTATTTTACATTTTTGTATCTTTTAAATAATGTTCTCAGTGATTATTTTTGTTCCTTTTTTTTATCTAGGTCAGGAAGGTATGGAATACATATACAACAATGCACCAGAGGTGGTGGACGATTTTGTTGACTACTTTAATGCAACATATATCAATGGGACATATACAGCACAACACAAGATATTGAGGAGAATCCCACCAACAACTTACATTAAACGGGGAAGCCAGAACAAACAACACCTGCGAATCGTGGAACAGGAAGCATCTGAAAAATACTGGACACGCCAATCTATCCATCTGGACATCGATAACAGTAATCAAAAGAGATGAAGCATCATCTGCTACTCTAATTGAACTGGTCAGACGGAGGCAGCCAGTTGCAGCTAAATGCATCACTAAAGCTACTTTAAAACATCAGGAGCAGCTCTGTAAAATTATCACCAAGTACAACCAACAGGCAAAAACACTTTAGGAAACAATGACAGCACTTGGATATGCTATCCGACTCAAGTAACTTGTAATTTAAGTACTGTATAATTAGATAGTAACAGTGTAAACGGACGTTAAATACAGATGTGCATTCAGTAACATGAATTGAATTGACTGATACTGTAGCCTAAAATTATTATTAATTTGTATATTCCTACTATGTATATGGAAACTGTCTTATTATCATATTATAGCCTAAAATTATTTTAAATTTGTATATTCTGACTATGTATATATGGGAACTGTATATCGTAATAATTCAATTTAGTACCCCTGATATATAAATAATAATAATAATAACTTTATCTTACGTTTTGACTAATATTTGTATAATAGTTCATAAAATTTAAGTTGAAATTTCGAAAATTTTTTAATTGTTATGTATACAGTTAATTAAATGTAACTTTATAGTATTGTACATACGTATAGCCTGCGTATAGATAATGAATTCATAGCTAATGTCATTTTGTGATACGGAAAGGACAAAATTCCTTAAACATGTTGTGGTAATTTAATCTTATGTTGTTTGCAAGAAAAGAAAGTGAGAAAATGATATCTTTATAGTAGGTCTATTGTACATAGCTAATTACTGTAATGTCATTTGTGATAAAGAAAAGAAAATAATATTGTAGTTGATTTTAAAATTACATAAAATGTTACTTAATTTTTGTAATCAAATATGTTGTGATATTTAATACTGTATTTATGTTCTTTGTAAAGAAAAGAAGAAAGTAAAAGAATGAATAAATGTTGTAATTCCTTAAACATGTTGTAATGCTTTAATGTTTGTGTTGTTTGCAATAAAAAAAAAAGTAGGAACAGTGAAATAAAACTGTAAAAGTATCAGAGAGCAGTGAAAATTACTTCACTTTTAATTTAATTAACGGAAACAAAAAATGTTGTTTGTTGATGTTTGCATTTGAAGTACTAAATCATGTTTATGCCTAGGTATGCTACTCCCAGTTTGTAATTCATAATACACAAAAGAATAAAAGCGGTCTGATACAAAAGCACTACACTAGTGATACAAAAGTAATACACTAGCACTACAGCCAAAACCTATTGTAGACTAACATCAAGACAAACACCCCATTGTGCACCCCCCCCCCCAATGGTATAATCCATTGTTTGGTGGCTTTTGACAGGGGTGGCTTTCGACAGTGGTGGCTCTCTTCCTACATTCGCATGGAAAGCGTATTTGTAGCAGTACATGGGGGAATATGTGTGTCAACATAAATTGAGAGAAGTTAAACCATCTTAGACTCGCATACGACGTTGTAATCATATCAGAAAACTTATATGAAATTAAAACAATGCTAAGAGGACTCTCCGAAGCCAGTAAGAAGTGTGGTCTGATGATGAAAATGCAGAAAACTAAAGTAGTAGTGGGTCCCCAAGTCCCCCACAAGTAGTCATAGTGAATGGAAGTGAAATATAATATACATACCGGTACTTATGGAAAATATTCATTCTCAGGGAAGACAATCAAGATAAAGAAATAAACCGACGGATTAAACTTGGATGGAGACAATTTGGAAAACTCAGTAACATCATGAACGGAAAACTACCAAAAGGCCTATGTCTGAAGAAGTCCATAACCAGTGCATCACACTAACTATCTTCAACGGTGCATCGACTTGGAGGAAGCCGAGGCACAACACAGTATGGAAAGGAACATGTTAGGTGTTACATACAGAGACAGAAAGACAAATAAGTGGATTTGAGAACAAACACAAATTTAGGATATAATAGAAATAATTAAACTGAAAAAATGGAAGTGGGCAGGACATCATGTTAGCAGTGTCAGACAACAGATGGACACAATCAGTAACAGAATTGGGACCCAGGGATGGCAAAAAGAACAGTTGAAGATGAGGAGATGAGATCGATACATATTGGGGAAGAGTGAATTGGGGCAACACAACAAGAGAGAAATTGATTTGGCGTCAACATGCTTAGGCTTTCGTCCAGCAGTGGACCGGTAGTAGCTGATGATGATAACCTTAGACACTGCGAGTTAGTCAAGATCCACGAGGTAAGCCCTGTCCGAGTTGTTGAAATACCTTTCGATCGATTGAGATCCCGTTGTTGAGCAGGGAGGGACTAATTATTATTGTAATGGGAAAATAATTATTTACACTGGCAGTGAATGTTTTCTCCTCTGTTTTGAGTCCGTGGATGTCACCTGATCGACTCTACCTCAAAATGTCTTTAGGTGTACCATTAGGTATGGTGATATAAATGATATTGAGGTATCCCACTTGACGGATCTTATTTCTACATGTAAACTCACCACACCGCAAAATCCAAAAACGTTAACCTGAAGAGAATATGTTACACATTTTATCAAAACGAATTATGTTATTGGAAACCGTTTCAACCGACAATTTCTCTGTGGCATTTAATTTAATTCAATTCAATTCAACGAAGTTTATATGCAATTGATGTAAAACTTGCAAACTAGGTTTGTTATGGATTGGTATTCAGTCAATGTACAGGTTGATTGTTCGGAGTTGAAGTTTTAATGATTTTTCTACAATGAGTAACAAAAATAAGGCAGGGGATGTTCGATTTCAATGGTGTTTTGCTGCTTTTGAAGATATTTTACCGTTCCTACTACAGTACAGCTCCATACAACGCAATTCACAAAAATATGGTACAGTTCATGCCACTGATATTCTGTCGGATACTCTACTGAAACCAATTCTTTACTGTATATAGATGCTTTCAACTGATGTACGAGTGGCAACAATAGATAGTGGAAGATCATAAACTGTTGTGTCATCATTTCAGATAAAGAAATACCATTCCATTTCTTCAAAATCTGTGATCACAGTCAGACCAACATTCGTTGTTAATGCGAAAATGCTGGTGTAGTTATTTGACTGAAAATTTGTTGAAAACGTCAGGTTTATTCAACAAAGCTTCTTGTTCCTGCTCCCTAATGATTTTTTTTTTGCATCATCTATTGTCACAGTGTTTGCAGTTCGTATCTCCCTAAGTGATCCCGTGATAAATAGATGCCTTGATTCGTTTTTCTAATGTCGTACATGTTGTTTTCACATGGTCACCCTTACAGTTCAGGCAGATGTGAGCATTACTGAATTTTGTCCTAAGACATCCTCTTTTTTTTTAATTAAAATTATTGCAAATCTTCCTGCGTTGTAAACAATGCGTTTTCGGCCAAATATGCCGTTGGCAATGTTGCTAGTTGTGTTAATATAATTATTGGATATACTATTGGTAGGCTTAGTAGTACCAAAGTTATTCACTCTCTGTGTGTAGTAACAAACGTAGTGACAATTTTTGCACGATTTTTACAGTCGATGAAAGCTTGGATACTAAATCGATCAATGCCCGGTTGTTTCTGGTGTCAGATCCGGGGTTCTTCTGGGCCATCGTCGATAGGCAAAGCCGGTGTCGTATCAATAACCGGCGTTTGATCCAAGTCGAACTCTAAAAGACGAAGCAATGCTGTTTTTCTAGCATTTGAAGTAATATGACACTCCCCGCTTTTTGAGTTCACTCCTTAATGTTGCAATAGTACCGTTTTTTGGGGTGTTTGTGTTTCTGCAACATATGGAACTGAACGTTTATTTTTGAAATCTTGGATGGTGCTATGTTGATATTATAACTTTCCAGTAAAACAAAATTGAATAAAACTACCGTGAACGCTTATTGCATTATTTTATTTTTGTCCAGTATTATTAGAAATTGGAATTATGACTCCCCGCTTTTTGAAATTAGAATTATGTGTGATGCAGAGGTGCTGTTAAAACAATTATGTTAAGTTGCAATGTACACCGGAGCCCTGCCCTAGTCCATTGACATATTTGTAATTGCGTATATCTACTAATAATTAGCATACCACCCAATTACTATACATTAGACAGTGGTTTATATCATACATCTGTGGAAGACAATTTTTGGTTGAACCTTTTATGGTTCATCGGCCTACTTGTGGTAGGATATACATTTTTACATAGAAGGCACTACATAAGCTAAACTACAGTCACTTGGAAAGAATGAGTTACAGTATATTATACGGTACATTTGTGTATAAACCATAATTTAACGTATTAAATTGCTTACATACTGTATATTTTATTTACGACACAGTTCTTGCTCTTCGTCTGGTCTCGGTTTTTATCATATAAAGCTATATATTCCAATATTTGGTTCTATCTCTTAAAGCCTAGCTCACAATAATTGGTTAGTTTATAATAAACAAAGAAATGGACACAAAGAAAAAACAAAGTACTAGAAAAAATTTTACTGGGGAAAACGTAGCCTGAACCCTTGTCACCGCATGGGTATGATACTAATGATGAATAATGGTGATGATGACGTCGATGGTGAAGACGACGGTGGTGGTGGTGATGAGGAAAAGGAGGAGGATGATGACGAGGACGGAAAAAGATAATAATGATGATGATGATAATGATTGTTATGATATATGATGAAGATTATATGATAATGATCGTGATGATCGACGATGAAAACTGGACATAAAATTTTAAACAATAAGGCCTAATAGTCATTATGAAAATACACTATCGAATAACTTTAAGCTTTACACCGTAAAACCTCGAATAGAAGAAACGGGAAAAGCCACTCTCTTGAAAAGAAGCCCATGGGCTTCTTTTTGAGATGAGCTTATTTTCGAGACTACTTTGCAATGTAAAATGGAGGGCTTAAATTCGAGATGGGCTCCTTCTTGAGATTAAGACCATTAGGCTTCTTCGAGAATTTACGGTATGATGGTTTGTTTTTGGTTTATGCCTCCTACCTACCGATAACATCATCACTCGGTAAATTCCGAATTCCGTCAACAATCGCTGTATCATTGCTTAAATATATCAAATTTCACAATAAACAGAGACTGCTATTTCCTATAAGTCTAGGAATTTTATTTTAAGAGTATTATAATTTTTTTTCACGCATAATGCACCCATGTCACGTGAGTATACTACAATAAACCATTGTCAATAGAAAACAAACCACCTCGACGTGTTTAAAAAAAAAGATGTATTAATTTAAGCATTACTTCCGTTTCGCCCAGTATAAAATCAAGCTTAACATCCACAACGTACTTACTATACCGGTACTTGTATGTAAAGCGGTACAGAAAACAGCTGTTGTACAATTTCATAATACAACACAAATAGAATTGATGAAGGCAAGTTAGTACATAGGCCTATATCTAATCACCTACTAAAATGAAAGGTATGTAAAATATAATTTATCATTTTGATATACATGGCATTCTGTAAGCATGTTTTTGGGAATCAGCGATATACGACTGTGTGTTGTTGTATACCAGCAAGTTCGTGAATGAAAAGTGGTGTATTCTACTTCAAAATTGCTTAAAATTAAAAAGTCGATTGTACGCATGAACCATAAGACGATTTTGCTAAGATGGTTTAATAAATCAGTTTTAGATATTTGCTTAGGGACCTTTTAAACCTTTTTGACTTAAGACATTTGCTAAGCTGAAATTGATAAATCCCAGGCCTGGTTATATTGTGGCTGGTTAATTTCGTTTAATTATTAGCTCTTGCTTATCAAATTTGTATTTCTACTGAGATCAAGCCATTGTACATGTTTCCCACATGTTAATAGTTACAGTGCATAATACCAAGGCCAACGCTCACGTTCATTATTTACCCGATCATTGAAACCAACACCTATTACCACAGCGTTATCACAGCACACTAAGCTTCCTGAAAAGTAATCGTATATTAAAGTGCATCTGCAATAGACTTTCCCTACGTTTACCCACTATATCGCTGGGTTGGGAGAGAAAATGTGGATTTAGTGGTTTTCAAAGGACATCCAGCAAATCGCACAACGAGAGATTCGAAACTATCTTGAAGCTGAAGAGCACGAATCACAATTTTCTGCATGCCATGAGCCAGATTCACTCATCTTTAAATATGGCCTTTCCTAGCTCTTAGGAATTACGATAATACAGAATTGTAATCTTTATATTCAGTGTTGTCTATTTACCGTGAGACAAATCTTTTGTGACACTGTTCATAATATCATCCGTATTTTGGGAATTCGAAACATAACGATGATTTGTCCTCATTGTTAGACATCAAGATGTCTGCACGTCTATGTTCTACGTCACAATCACGGTATACTGTAACCAATTTTCAACAGCATAAATACAAACAGTCGGCGTGAATATATGAGAATTCCCACATAATAAAACGGAATCTGGACGTTACTGTGTTTTGTTCTCAATTTAGTGTGGATAATTGCCATTTGCCCTTGGTATTTGAATTTATTCATTTACTTCCTTGTGAACCGATCGTTTTGCTTTAGCCGCGGCACAGTCCTGGATTCGTTGCATAATCTGGCTTGCTATTCCTTGGTGTTTTCATATATATATATATATATATATATATATATATATATATATATATTTACAATGATATATATATATATATATTTACAATGATTTGCTCAGTCGGCTAAAATGGTGGTAGCTATTTGTAGAACCATGAAGATCTCTTGGTCAACGGTTGAATTCCTATCGCTGCTCTCCTTGTATTTCAGCTGAGGCTGAAATGGAAGTTACGATAGCGTACCGTCTTTCGGATGAGACGTTTAAACCGTTGGTCCTGTGTGCATTTACGCAGTACACTTTTCAGAAAAGAGTAGGGGATTGTGTCCCGGTGTACTGCCCATTCACCACCAGAAGGATCCCACTGGAAATAAGTCTTCTTCAGACTATCGTGGGTTATCCTTTGTGGTTACACCCAATAAATCCAATCCAATCCAACCGAAATTAAGACATCATTTATTTTTGTTATTTATTTATATTAATTTTATATTAATCTATATATTTGCTTTTTTTTTGTTATAAATAAAAATCTATTCCTTTATATTATATATTCATATCGAATAGATGTAGTCTACGATAATTCACGTAGGCCTATGATAAGATTGCAGTTGTTAAAACAAACTCCAGATGACATAATTTGATGTATATTTAGGCATATATCTTGGTATTTTACTAAATTCAATGCATTATCTACTCACTTCCTTTTCAAAATATACGGTACAACATAAGATATTTTTTATTTATATACTTAAAATCTGAAAGTATTTAAGAAAGAAGGACCCAAGAACATGAAAGAAATCTAAGGTTCGGACAGACTGAAAATAAATCAGAGAAACTAAACATTAAAGGGACACCACAAAACAAAACACAAATTAACAAGATAAGAAAAACAGGGAAGCAAAGCAGAGAACAAACCGAATTCAGACAAATGGCAAAAGGGACTGGGGAGGCATAAAATATATATAATTAATAACCTGTATTAAGTGGGGTACTTTTTGGCTTAAAAAATGGAAGTGGCACATGCACTTTATACATCAAAACAAGAAAAAAAGTTAGAGAAATGCTATAAGATAATATTATACAGTATAAGGAAGTTGGAAAAGAAAACTAGTAAGGAGAAACACAGTAAGCCACTATTCAAGAAAGCTTCTCTATTAACTTACATGACAGCCTCCGTCGCATCTAATATCGGTATATTTTTACAAACCTTAAGTTTTTTTTTCTTTGCCAAGCCTTTTATTTCCATAATCACATTAATGTATAAATGAAACTCACATAAGTTATACTTTATATAAAACATAAGTAACATACTATATAGAGAAAATGAAATATAATAATAGAAGGCCTCTTTTAAGTAGAACTATATTTAAAAAAAATAAAATAAATAAATAAAATAAAATAAAATAAAATAAATAAATAAAATAAAATAAAATAAAATAAAAAAATAAATAAGTAAAAAAGTAAAAAAGTAAAAAAGTAAATAAGTAAATAAGTAAATAAGTAAATAAGTAAATAAATAAATAAATAAATAAATAAATAAATAAATAAATAAATAAATAAATAAATAAATAAATAAATAAATAAATAAATAAATAAATAAATAAATAAATAAATAAATAAATAAATAAATAAATAAATAAATAAATAAAATAATAATAATAATAATAATAATAATAATAATTTACCTTGCATATCTTCAAAGCATTAATTACAATTAAGCGTGCTTGGATTACATTTACTTTTACCATTACTATAATTTACTATTATTTAGAGTGTCACACTTGGCGAGTTTTTGTGCCAAATTTACATAAATGAGCATAACACCTCAACCGTCTATTTGACATACACATTTACTACAAGGGTGTCATTTTATTACAAAATCACAGAGTAATTAAGTTCCATTTATCACACCATTTAGAAAGACACATTTTTCCTAGGGCTATATGCTTTTCAACTTCTTTTTCAAAGGAGAGTTTCTGTTTGAATTCCAACAATGTCGGCTTCTTATTCTTACATCGACATATACATAAATAATACTTTGCGTGTAAAATAACCAAGTTTATGTGAACATTAGTTTGAGAACCAAAACAAACAGCTTTATAGGACAAATCACTTTCATCTAATACAAAATGCTTGTTAATTTCTTTCCAGAAATTAATAGTGATTTTTCAGTCCCAGAAAAGTTGAGAAATTGTTTCGGTCTCTAAATGACAAAAAAAGTGCATTTTTCAGATTGTATAATATTTATTTTAAAAATAAAACTATTTACCGGCAGAATTCGATGTAAAAACCTGAACTGAAAGTATCCTAAACTCGTCGACTGCGTACAAAGACGTTTGGCAAGGTAAATACCAGGCCAATTCAATTCAGGATCATTGAATTCTACCGCCCATTTCATCTCGGAAACAGGAGTCTTAAATAACTTTTTAGTGCACAATTCACATATAAACTTGCATACCTTTGGTGATTTTTTTACACTTTCAAGAATTTCATCTTGATTACTTTGTACATTATGGTAGACATTACCTAATTCGTATTGTTTTTTTCCAATTTGCTCGAATAGCATGGATCAGTGAAAAAAATCTAGGTAATTAACTTTTATATTATATTTTCTTTCGAAGTCGGTATAGCACATTATTACACAATTAACATGCGTGATATCTGCAAGAGTCTAAATGCCCTTTTTATACAGTCTTTGATTAAACACAGGTTTTCCTCCAATTCTAATTTGCGAATTATTCCATAGAATTTGTTTACCAAAGCAGTTAACAGGCGTTTCGAAGGTAATATCACACCATGCTGACACCACATTTCTTAAAAGTTGATTTCTGATATTACTTAAACATTTTTCGTTTGATTTCATATACATCGCCAGAAGAAATTTCCACCTAAATTCCTCATATGGAGTGCAAAAAATACCTTCCACACTCCCTTATTTTTTTCATTAAGCAATCGTTTGATCTTGGTTATCTTTAACCCCTTTACTACAGAATCTAAATGACACATCCTAAGAACTCCATCTACATAGTCTCCAATTAATGTTTTTCTGTTGATTTTGTCTGGTTTGCCTGACCATATAAACTTAAACACAATGGATTCGAGGTCTTTGATAAATTTGTTTGGTGGGTCAGGCAAAACAGAAAATAGATATGCAAATTGAGATATGCCAAGAGATTTAACAATAGTGATTTATCCAGTTGGTGTTAAATCTCTCATGGACCATAAGCAAAGCATTTTTTTAAAGTTTTTCTAACTTAGGGATAAAATTTAATTCGAACAAATCGTTCAAATTTGCAGAAAAAGTAACGCCAAGCATACTTACTGGACCTTCAGTAAAACCTAGCCCCGTGTAAGAAATGTCTGGAGGGTTTTTTTAATACACCAAATGGGAGCACCAGAGATTTGTCAAAATTAATAGCCAACCCTGAACAATGCTTAAATTCCTCAAGTGCATCCAATACGTGCATCAGCGTATGCGCTAAGTTTGACAGAAATGTTTTCTATTGTAATGCCTTCTATATTTTCGTTTTTTTTTTCGGATATTAATATTAAGAATGTCGCTACATATTATAAAAAGATAGGGGCTAAGCAGGCACCCTTGTCGGAGCTCTAAACTAAGCGGAAAAAAGGAAGTTGAATGTCCGTTATTGATTATACATGAAGAGATATCCGAGTAAAGGGCTCAAATGTACCTGATAATACTCTTTCCCAAATTAAAATGTTCAAGTACTCTAAAAATAAACGGCCATTCAAGCTTATCATATGCTTTTTCAAAATCGACCATGAAAATCATACCGTCCAATTCTTTTTCATTTAAATACTGAATAACATCAAGAGTAGTTGGGATATTTTCTCCAATAAACCGGTCTCTTAAAAAACCTGTTTGAGAAGCATCTATAATATTTGGAAGTAGTCCTTTAATTCTATTTGCCAGTATTTTAGCAATTATCTTGCAGTCAGTATTAAGCAATGTAATTGGCCTCCAGTTCTTTAGATAACAGGGATTGTTGTCCTTTTTCGGTATTAGATTAATTATGCCTCTGCGTTGATTGATGGACATAATACATTTATTAAATGAATACTCACAAGGTTCAATCACTAAATCGACGATATCATTGAAAAAAATTTATACCACTCGGTCGGCAGTCCATCGGACCATGATCGGACCCAGGAGATTTATAATTAAATTTGATTTTAGTACAAAAAGACATTCACTCACTGTAATATTATTTTCACAAGATTTTTTTCCTCTTTATTTAATTTTGTAGGGTTTTCATTTTGCAAAAGAAGACCTTCAATATCAGGTTCGGGGGGATTCTCCGACTGATAGAGATTTTGGTAAAATTCTTTCTCCTCCTCCAAAATATCCTTTGACCCAGTTATAATGGTATGTCGTCTCGGACAATTTTCTTTATTATTTTTTGACTCTGGTTTCTTTTTTCCAAATTGATGAAAAAAAAACGGGTGTTCCTTTCACCCTCTTCAACCCACTTTGCACGAGACTGTATCTGTGCACCCTTGGTTTTATGCTCATAAATAGTCTCAAGATTTAATTTATATACTTCAATTTTATCCGATATTTGTGCAATATATTTTTTCTAAGTCATTCAATTCTTCTGGCAATTTGTTTTCTTTTTGTTTGCGCTTTTTAGCTAGTTCAGAAGAGTGTTGTAACGTTAACGATCTAATTTTGAATTTCAGAAATTCCCAGAATAGACTTGGGTTTAAATTTGGGTTACTCAATTTAGTATCACTAATACAATTTTTTACTTTATCAACATAACGTGGGTCATGCAGGAGTGTTGAATTTCCAAAATCCTCTTCCTCTGGCCCCATTTACAGGAGTAATATCTAAGCTAATAATTGAATGATCAGTTTTATAACCGCTAACAATCTCACATGAATTAATCTGAGTATAAAAATGTTGTATGAGATAAGAAAGAAATCCAGACGACACTGAATTATTGGCTTAGATGATCGCCAGGTGTACCTACGCACATTTGGGTTTTTTTCCCTCCATATGTCAATCAAATCAAAGGATTTCATGGTTGACTTTATGCATTTTTGTGAATTGAACTGCGTGTGGACTCTGCCTCCCATTTTGTCCATATTTGTATCTAGCAGAAGGTTAAAATCTCCGCCAAAAATTATTGATTCACAGCTAAATTCGTTTAGAATCGTTCATACATGTTCGAAAAACGATGGTTCATCTTTGTTAAGGGCATATATATTAGCAAAAGTTATGTTTTGACCATTTAGGCTTGTATCTAAAATTAAAATACGCCCTTTACCATCAGTATAGCATTTTGTTATGTTTAAAATATGTTTCTTAGTCAGAATGCAAACCCCCCTGCTATTAGAAGTACCATGGGAAAAATATATCGCCATCCCATCCCTTATCTCTCCATTCTTTCTCCGTTTTATGGACACTATGGGTTTCCTGGGTAAAGGAAATAACATGTGGTTTGTTTTGAAACCAGTTGAAAAATTGTGTTCGTTTATTCATTTCACCAAGACCCCGAGCATTCATCGAACAAACACTAATATTTGAGTCAATCATATGGGCCGATATTCATATTTAGATTACTAACCATTCTATATATGCATACGTTAAATACCTTATTTTCTAGTAGAGATCTATCACCTATCATATGTGCATTTAATACATAGGAAAATTGCAAGAAAGAAAAACAGTTAAAATAGAAAAAAATGGAAAACATGTAACAGAAAAATCATAACACAGTATACAGCACCCAGACCCTTGGGCCCTTTTTTCCGAGATGTCTTCACAAATGGAGATTTCTCGTCAACTTTTTATTCGAAATCAATTTCAAACACAAGCGGATTCAGGCCATATATTTTTTTCCAAGCCGAATCTTGTTTGTTTCTTTCACGATATTCCATAACAACATGTATTCCAACAACCCTGATTCTCGTAGACATTCCATTTTTTCGTAGCTCATGTGCTTTAGATGCCAATTTACCGCGTTCTTGTTCATTCATCACTCTTGGTATCAAATGTAATGCTGTAGAATAACAGATTTTGTTTTCTATCATAAATTTCTTTTAAAAGTATAGCCTTATGGTGACTCTCAATTGTAGAATTAACACATTCTTGCCTTGTAATTTGATCTTGCTTTAAATCTTCTACTAATTTTGCCTGGTGCTCTTGAGTATTTTCCAAATCGTTCATTTTCTGTTCATAATGAAGATTTTGTTTGTCTAATTTAGCAATTCTTTCTTGCATAACATCCATCCTTTTATTTAGGCTTTCCTCTATTCTTAGCATGATCTCTTTCAATTCATTTGTACTTACCACGTGTGGCTCTTCGACCGTAGCGGCTGGCTGTTCACAACTGTCATTGCTCATTGTAGCAATGGCGTCGGGGCTGGCTTGCATATCTTCCTTGTTTAATTCAATTTCCTTCTGTTTTTTTGTTTTAGAAATTATCTTTTTCGCTGATTTTTCATTTGTCGTGTTCCTGAGCATATAGCCCGTCGTTGTCGTTGTCTCGCTCTTTACCGCTCATTTTTGACGGTGTTTTTTCGAGTTGAGAAACCGAGAGACGGTTACACGTGTGTGACCGCCGTCGAAGCCATGTTAGAAAAAAAAATTGGTGAGGCAAATAAAATAGATATAATTAATAACCTGTATTAGGTGGGGTACTTTTTGGCTTAAAAAAATGGAAGTGGCACATGTACTTTATACATCAAACAAGAAAAAAAGTTAGAGAAACGCTATAAGATAATATTATACAGTATAAGGAAGTTGGAAAAGAAAACTAGTAAGGAGAAACACATTTAAGCCACTATTCAAGAAATCTTCTCTATTTTAAACTTATATGACAGCCTCCGTCTCATCAAATATCGGTATATTTTTGTAAACCTTAAGTTCTACCCATGTCAAGTTTTATGTGACAAATTATAGCCTATATAATATAGGCATCACGGTATTAATAATGAAAGGGAAACTATCGACGGATAATAATGAAGGATAAAAACACACCCATGGAATTTACAATTAAATTTTAAAAAGTGGTTTTAGGATTCGAGTGCCCAAATCAAATACTTGCCGATACCGGAATTCATTTATTTCAGATGCAATATTCAATTCTAATTTTATAGCAAAACGCTAGCTTTTTATAGTTTTGCTGAAATAGCTGGTCTGTCTCTGAGGTACACATAGTAAATTTTAAACAATTTTAAACAGTGATTTTTATTATGACTTTTTTTACTACTTACTATTTTAACTTGTTAATATCTTAACATATTTCTCGTCATTGTCACATTGTTTTGTCTTGTGAATTTTCATGTATTTTTTCTCTTTTAACCAAGACTGTTGCAAAAGAAAAAAAATACTGTTTTAAAATGAGACAATAAAGTGTTCTTGAATCTTGAATATTGAATGTAATTAATAGTTGAGTTTATCTCTTGTAAATTACAGATATTTTAAAGGTATTACTGTATGGCGCCCTGTGTTTTATAGTAAGAGTAGCAACACAAACTGACACTTTACTTACCAATACAACGCAGACTGGCACATCACAGACCGACACAACAGAGGCATTCGGAATATCGGAATGGATTGATACGTCACAGGCCGACAAATCACAGCCGGACACAGCAAGTACGACGTACACAACCAAAACCGATACCGGTACATCACAAAACAAAACCACACAGACGGGCACTTCACAGGCCGACACAACAGAGGCATACGGAATATCGGAATGGATTGATACGTCACAGGCCGACAAATCACAGCCGGACACAGCAAGTACGACGTACACAACCAAAACCGATACATCACAAAACAAAACCACACAGACGGACACATCACAGGCCGACACAACAGAGGCATACACAACACAACGCGCCACATCACCTACTGACACAACAAAGGTGGACACAACACAGACGGATACAACACGGACGACGTACACAACCCAAACCGATACATCACAGAACAAAGTAACACTACCATACACAACACGAGACGACATATCACATACAAGCACACCACAGACGAACACACACGCCTACACAACTCATGCTTACACAACAAAACGCGCCACATCACATCGCAACATGAGCCCAACGAACAGAATCACGACAGAAACACAAAATACTGATGAACCTGGTACCACTGACAAATGGTACAAAGGAAGTAAGTTAGCTGATTTTTATAGGCCTAACTATGATTATTGTACAGAACACTATATTTAAAACATACAATATTAAGTGCTCTGTTATTCAAAACATTATGTTAATTAAAGACTGTACCAAGCTTAGAGTTAAGCCTGATTCCGTAATATTTCTACACGCTTTGGCCGGCGGCTGTTGGTGACGTTGATCGCATCCCACTCCCGTCGGGGACACATAGTAATAGCAATGAAACCACTATTTACCGACAGTGTAGCGATTTTATGGAAACCTATATTTATCAGATGTGTTATTGCTGCGGTGGCGTTGATGACTCTGATGACAGTACTAATGATGATGATGATGATGATTTTAACTACTCAAGTTATTATTTATAATTATTATTTAACATTTTAAATATGATTCAAATAATAATAACCATTATCCTTGCCATACCATATAATTATAATCATAATATTTAATAAATCCAAGGCCTAGTTCAGACTAGGTGGATAAAACCGGCTTAACTCACCGGGTTTATCCACCTGCCAGTCTGAACTGAGTGACTTATCTCAAGCCGGGCGCGATTTTTTTTCCGTACGAAACATTTGCATGAAACTTCACTCGGGCCATCTCGGATTGATTCGAGTGAGTACGATACGAGGAACAAGAGCAGACACTTCGCAATGTCGTGACGCTCGAGTTTTACTATTATTACTATTGCTCTTTCTATGTTTACCTACGGTAGGCCTATGAAATTTAACGGACTTATGTGATGTACGTCACTGTGTAACTAATTGTGACCTTCTTGGATGTTATTAAATGTTAGTATATTATCTACAACAACAACAGCTAGTACCTCCTGTTATAAGGTGTAGATAGGTACAGTTATACCAAAGGCTAGAGAGAAAGAGGATAAACTATAGGCCTAACTGCAGGCCGAGGTCTTACCTAGGCCCCTCCTTAAACTAAGCCTAGGGTCATAGGCTGAAACAACAGTCACGCTTCACATACTGACATGGACGGAAATTTTGGGGGAAAAAATGGGACAAAATTGAAGCATGAAATGAAAAATAGAGCGCATAAGAGAAATATTATTAAGTAAATAATATACCATTCCGGCATTATTGAACTTAGTCCAAACTATCATTGTAATGTAATTAATGTTAAATAATAATAATAATAATAATAATAATAATAATAATAATAATAATAATAATAATAATAATAATTTCAGCATTAATTACCTTTGGCCTAAGCCTTGTAATGAAGAACCTACAGGTACTATCTAGGCCTATAAATAATAATCGCCCAAGGGGAATATCTTTTGTGTTATCTCCTCTTAACGTCGTTTTTTTAATTGTTTTCTAATTCCTCCATTGTCTAAGTTCCCCTTAAGGTACAGGTAATAATAATAATAATTAATAATAATAATAATAATAATAATAATCATTTCAGCATTAATTACCTTGGCCTAAGGCTTGTAATGAAGAACCTACAGATACTATTTACTAGGCCTTTAAATAATAACTAGAAGGGGAATATCTTTTGTGTTATTTCCCCTTTGTCTAAGTTTCCCCTTAACGTACACGTAATAATAATAATAATAATTATTATTATTATTATTATTACTATTATTATTATTATTATTATTATTATTATTATTATTATTATTATTATTATTATTATCATTTCGGCATTACATGTAATTAACTTGGTCTAGCCTTGTAATCAAGAACCTGCCGATTACTATGCCTAATATTAACAACTAGCTCATTTTTACATTCATTTGGTGTTTTTCCATTTTGCCAGGTCTTATGGCATCCAGAATTTTAGAGCTGCCTATTCTCAGCTCTTCTCTTAATTTGAAAATAACTGTCATTCTGTTTCATTTGATCAGATGAAGAAAAACGCGCTTTTCCTTACTCTTTGTGCTTTTCCCAGAAAGCGTTTTTAGTAGGCCTACTCGTAGGACTAGGTAATTATGCAAAACCCAGGCCTAACTAAAAAATTAAAATTGTCATAGTATGTAACTCAAGTTAAAATCACAATTTTCATTACTCGTGCAGCTTAATCAAATATTATATGTCATTTTAAACGACCCATTGGTATTAACATGGTAACATCAATGTATTTTTAAAAATTAGACAGCGACGTTCTCTCAGAAGTTGTTCTGGAGGGTTGCCAGAATCTGTTGATGACCTTTTGACCTCCTGAATTCTGCAATGAGATTTTCGGGTCGATTCAGCCGAGACGGCCCGAGTGGAGTTTCATGTAAATGTTTCGTACGGGAAAAAAAATCGCAAGCCGGGCTGTGTTCCTAATAGTAATTAGGCCTGGTGCGCCACCGTGTTTAACTTTTCTAATCGTTGCTGGGGGTCATGCATTGAGTTCGGGTGACGAATTGACCAATCAGCATTCAATTACGTACGCTGTGAGCGAGGTACGTTTCGAGAGCAATGTTTTGAAACACGTTTCCTGGTTACGGTTCATTATTATGCAAATTCTCGCCTGGCTAAATTAAGCCGGGCTTAACTCAAGCCTGGCTTATCTCCAAGTCTGAACGTAGCCATAATACAGAAATAATAATAATAATAATAATAATAATAATAATAATAATAATAATAATAATAATGTCATTATCTTTACCATTATTGCTAGTATTATCCTACATATAATTGTTATTTAATTAGAACTATAATTTACTAAGATAATAATAATAATAATAATAATAATAATAATAATAATAATCCCGCTTATGATAATTAAATATATGATAATTTATCAGTGAAATTACCAATTACTATCATTATCGTTTTGTTAATTACAATAGTAACAATAACGTTTTCTTGCAGCGTCAGCGTATGTCATATTTTCTATTGGCGTAATATTATTAGCTATTATCGTGTTCGTATGTGTATGGTTCCTTTACCGTAGAAACAAGAAATGGTAAGTTACTATGTACGGTACTGTAGTGAAATGTTACTTCAAAGGGTCGAGCACGGGGAGCTACCGTCGATTCCTGACGTTTTAATGGTGCATTTTTAATATTTCTTTATAGAGTCCCATTCGAGAGATTTTGGAACATAATCCTGGAAAAAAATGCCAATTAATATTCTGGGGTACCTTAAGTTAGACCTCTGGATTCAACCACTGAGAACTCATGGGCTTTACGCCACTGCATAAAATGGTGACGTGGTGTGACACGGACCTCACCTTAAGATATAAAATTACCAAAAAATCCAACAAATAACTCATTAATGAATAGCTCTTTTAAACCAACCAAATAAAGTTTTCTGCTTTGAGTAAATCACAGTTTTTAGAAAAAAAATATATTTCAATCTTCAATGATTTACAGATATTTTACTACAAAAATTCTTACATTTGCTTCTGAGGAAAACCGGTAACTAATGATGTTATTTTAAAGGTCTGTAACATTAGCAAGAAATTGTTTATGAGATATAACAACCTAATTTTTGAGTTATTTGTTTAATGTTTTTAGGAAAAAGATGTCGGTGATCGGGGCTGGTCAAAGGGTTCGACGCTGGTCCCAAAGGTTCACTCAAACATTCGATGCAAACAGCCCTAAATCGGAGGATAGTGACGATGAAGAAATATCACATCCTAACCAGATAACTATGTCGTCATTCACCAAAAATGGTACAGGCATCAGTAACGGTGTAGCAAATGAGAATACTAAAGACGAGGAACGCGGCGTCCTCGACAACACAGTCTCAAAGGTAGGGGTTAACGCAAGTTCATTGGAACAGCCTTCGAGTGTTATAATTAATGAGATGAATGAAAAGGATGAGAAGATACACAAATCCGATGACGTAACTACAGATGCAGCAGAAAGCAAAGAGTTCATAGATGCTGATGTAAACCCGAGTGGAAGAGATCTGTTAGACGTTGCAACAAGCAAAGATATGGAGGGTGATGTTGCAGACGATGAAGTTAATAGCTACTCAATACAGAAAAACGATGACGATGAAAAACCAAGTGGAGGAGACCTGTTAGACGTTAAAACAAGCAAAGATATAGAGGGTGATGTTGCAGACGAAAAAGTTAATAACTCGTCACTACAGCGAAACGATGACGACAACACAAAATTAATAGATGGAGAACAAAAGTCAGAAGAAGTGGCTCCAAGTGAGTGATGTATCCTGAGCAATGCCCCCACCACCCCAATCCCCTTCGGATAAGCATTTACACTAAATCAAAATTCTTTTGACATTAATATTTTGAAATTATTGTGCCGGAAGTTGAACATTTTTTGTGAAAGCGGTGTTTTTCGTGTGAAACCATTTTCAGATGGGGAATAATGCTAAGCTATCTCATGAAAACATAATTAGAACGATGATGATGATGATGGTGATGATGATGAGGGTGATTTTGATGATGATGATGATAATGAGGAAAAGGATTAGGGTGAGAATAAAGTGCATGATGATGACGAGAGTGATGATGATAGTGATAATGATGAAAATCATATTGATGGTGGTGATGATGATCACGATGATGTCGTAGTTTTAAGTATTTAAGTAAAATTCTTTAATTTGCTTCCGAGAAATAACTGATGACGATGATGATGATGATGATGTTGTTGATGATGATGATGATGATGATGATGATGATGATGGTGATGATGGTGAGGATAAGTATGATGATGATGATGATGATGATAATGGTAATTATCAAGATCTAGTAGATGGTGGCGATAATGATGACTATGATGCTGTAGTTTTAAGTATTTACATCTTGTCCATGTTTGATTCTTATGTATTTGACATAATAAACGAGGTTGTGCCTAGAGGGAGGGAGTGTACTACGTGTGCCTAAAGTCATGTAAATACGCCTACTCGCATACATATTTGTATATTTAATATCGATTGGATAGGTCCAACTATCATAGTCTACGATCTATTTGTGTATTGTTATAAAAGATATGTTTTGTAAGCAAATCGTTCGCCTTGTGTGCCTGCTTTCATTTTCACTCATACCTAATAATTAATCGGATATAATGATATGGAAAATGCTTTTTAATAGGTATATCGAGGTAAATGTAAATTTATCGATTTATATATTTGTTTATTCATTTTTGCATAATTAGTGATTTACTGTTTTACAATATGGTCCCGTCTAACAAAATAAAATCACAATAAAATGGCAAGAAAGAAAACAAACGAAAACAAAATATAAAATATTATGATTGGAGTGACAATAAAAAAAAAGGATCATATTAAAAAAGCTTTTGTAATTTGAATTAGAAGTGTTTAAGGAGAGTGATTGTTGAATAAAATTTGGTATTTTATAATACCACCACTCATAAAATCAAGAGAAAAATAAAAAATTAGAAAAAAATATATTGCTCATACTGTACTTAATAAACGCGGACTTTATCAACTTTTGAAATCACAGATTTTAGAAAAACAAGTTTTCAAAGTTTTACTGACCCTTCACTAAAATAAATTTTTACATTTTAACAGAAATGTAAATGTATGGTATGCAATAACTATAAGAATGGTATTATCTAGATACCCTTTAATTGGTGGCAGCTTACATAGATGATATCCTGATAGGAAAAAGCTGGCACCAGAGGGCGTTATTCACACAATGCCCAAAACACTGGATGCTAGCTTACATAGCTTGACGAAAGATCGTAGAGTTTACATCAATTGTGCTCCTTAAATATTATACAGTATTATTTTCAAGCATATGTTTGGTTCAGATAGAATCAAATATATATAGGCCTAGAATAGAATAGAAGGATAGAATATAATAGAATTGAAAAGAATAGATGTAGGTCTATAGCTCCATGAAAGAAAATGAGTAAGAATAGATTAGAACAAAGCATTGACTAAATCAGAGATCTTATCTGTGACAGACAACGATGGTTCGATTAATAAATAGGGGTCGATAAGTCTTCGATCCAATTCTCTTTTCATTTCAGTTGTAGAGCGCCACAATTAGAGCTAAGGAAGGAGCTTGTACAGAGAAAAAAAAAAACATTGACGAGAGAGTTTAATTTGTCCGCTGTTTGAACTGGTACTAATTATAAGGAAAATTGGCCTGAAATCTATAGGCTAGAGATGAAAGTACCATTACTGCAAATGGTATCGGCAGAAACAAAAAAAAAATATGAGGCCTCGGTCATTTACACTAGCCTATAGCTAGTGGTGCTTCTAGAATCTACAATGCATTTGTACATACCTCACAGACACAGAATTGCCTAGGTCTAAAAACTGACCAGTTACCCTAAGTAATAAAAATTGGAATTCTGTACCTTGGCCAATGTATTATACATAAAATACTAGAAAATATAAGCAAGTGAAATATTCATATTGAAATTAATAATACTCTCGTTAAGAATTTCTCGTTATATTTAAAGATAATAAATAAAAATATATAAAGATATAAAAAAATCTCATCAAACCATTATTTAAACAAGAAATCACAATAGAGTGACAAACTGTCTTGTGGTAAGGTTATATTAAGCGAATACAAATATTCTAGCTAGATTTACACTCGACATGATAACGACACGATATATCATCGCGTAGTTTGTACGGTATTCTTCAACAATGCGCGCATCTGTATTATGTCGTTGTGTCAAAATCGTGTCTAGACATTCACTGCGTCTTACCGTACGATCGTCGTACGTCAAATTCAGCTCCGATCTCTGTGAGCGGTAGACGACGCAACGACATCTGCTGATTGCCGGTGGCAGACTAATCACCATTAAATACGAATCCGTCTGCAGATATTGGAATTCCTTCCAGTGGATGCTTAGTTTATTTTGTCATTCTGATCGGCTTTTCTCTACTGTTCCGTTTTAATTTTAAATAGGTTTGCATTATGTGGCCGTTTGCTGTTTTATGGGTTTTTCCCATTTGCCTTTTAAAATTTATATATTATTAAAGAATCTCTATTGAGATCCAGCGGGCCGCCACTGATGCACGTTAGAGATTGCATCTTTAGATCTCCGATCTTGTTCACAAATTCACGGACTAGTGCTGTCTAGTAAGAATTTCGTAGGACGCGTTAAGAATGACAAAATATTCTCTGTATCTACTGGAACCGAGCCACATAGCTTGTATTCCACTATTTGCATTCACACCTGGGCTGTGTATATATATATTGCCTTTGTTTGGCTCTGTTATCATTAGTGGTCGTGGGACTAGTTTGGGCCCTACTGAAGCTGGTCGAACGTTTCGTTTGGGTCTATACCCTAGCTGCACTGATGAGGCCTGGAAGGACGAAACGGATCCGTCTGCAGATATTGGGATTCCTTCCAGTAGATGCTTAGTTTATTTTGTCATTCTGATCGGATTTTCTCTGCTGTTCCGTTTTAATTATATATATATATATATATATCCAATCTTGATTTATATTATATGCA
>NW_022711894.1:385866-389698 GCF_011630105.1 Anneissia japonica
ATGCTAATGTTGGTCCTTGCTAATGTTTGTCCTATCATTTGTGGTATATGGTCCCCAGCCTGAGTTACTAACTGTCCCATAGTGGGCCTAACCAACGTTCAACCGTCCTGCCGTCTATGCACTTCAATTGCCTTCCGACAAGAGGACATTTTTGTTTAATGTTTTCCAGAACTAACACATCACAGATATTCAATATTTGAATAACTTGGTTTGCGTAATAATAAGTTAACAATTATATGCTATCAATTAATGATTAGGCCGAGGTGGGTAAATAATTCGCTCAATCATACTTTACCTTTATTTGACGTCAGTCAAAATTCATCGAAGTCTCCTGATATATCATGACTTGAGCTCAATAGTTCGTGTTGGTAGTCATTGTCTTTGTGTCAATAATAGGTAGTCATTGCCTTTATGTCAACCCCGATGTAGGCCCTACATGTTCGTCGGCATGTACAGCTTTGTATGTGGGCGGGTCGTAGAATTGAAATCAGTCTTATCAGTCTTTATTGAAATATTTCAATAGTGCATGTAGGTAGTCTTTGTCTGTATATCAACAATGTGTTGTCAAAACCACCACATCACGGAAATAAATATAAAGCAGGATTATTGGTGAAAAAAGTATATTCTCTCCTACCTTCCCTCTTTTTAATTTAGTTGCAACAGGTTAGTGTACAACGATTGTAAGCCTATCTACCAATTTCTCTGAAAATAAACAGTTTTTATTGCGTATATCTCTTTTTGAATAGGTAAGAATTGTCTACTTAATCGTATGACTTCAATCTGTAACACATAGTGCTGAGAATGGGGGACTCGAGAGTAGAGCCCCATGGGTGAAAATTAGTTTTTCCCTTTCCCGTCAAGGAAATCATGGCGTCACCAATGCCTGCGAAGGATATTGTTTCTTTATTTTTTATTCATACAACTTTAAGCACAAGATCCAATATACCAAACAGCGGACTAAATCACTTTTTAGGCGGTATTCCCTTCATACATACATACATAAACACATATACACAAGAGGCTCTACATGCACATCACAAGTCTCGTTTTTTTAGGCTGAAAGAGAGAATTAAATTTGACGTGAGAACAAATATTAGCTGATATCCTGATCAATTAATTAAGGGAGCATCATTAAATTTGGGATTAATTTAGAGTGTTAAAGTTAAGATAATTATATCCGGTCATGACTGATCAGACGCCGTTTTAAAATGCGTTTGGAAATTAAACGGGAAATGTTCGCTGACAATTTTGTATGCATTCGTCATTACACCAGCATTCATCAACTGCAAATTTGAAGGAACAAAAATTTTGTTTTTGTTGCTGTAGTTGTTAGGTTACAATTATTTCTATAGGGGTAAATGATGAGAAGAAAATGATATATTTTGACATAGATATTGTAACAACACCAAAACAAGGAAGCATATCACAACTTTCTGTACTGTCAAAGAAACAAAGACAATTTCAGCAATACATGGGGCTGACCACTGGTGGCATAATGTATTGTCCAGGCCTAAGCTAAGTCATGGATGATAAAATTTCCATACGTCCACTGGACTGAACAGCCGGATGAATCCATTTAATGATTTACTTATCAGTGTACTTGTGAGATGGCAGTGCTGTCTTTATCGATGTGTTTTGGTTATTTTAAAAACTGAATTGATTAGATGCTTGTTAAATAGGTCTCGCGTGTTTTATAAAATTGAATTTCTTGTTTCTGTTTAAACTTTATTTCTAAGCTATTTTTTCAGATTAGGTATATGCTCTCTGTTCACTATTAAAAAGTTTATCTTTAGAGAAAAAATTTGTTTTTGCAAATTAAAATATTCGATTGAACTGTAATTATGGCAATTATTCTATAGCCGCACTTCCTATTTTCAGTAGATTGCGTAAATAATCCTCTCTTACAAACAATCAAATAAACTGAGAACAACATAATAATTTAATCACTATCAAATTTGAGAATAATTGTTATCGTACATTGTACACAAAATTATATAGGCACCTAAAGTCGGTCGGTACTAATGTTGATGACTGTATTTAATATAATTGAAGCGTATATCATTCACTTACTGTGATATGATTTCAAGTGAAAGATGTGAACACGGAGTTATGAAGTGTTAAGGACATTGTTTTCCCCTCTGAAGAAATGTACTACGCTTCCCGGGGAGAGGTTATCAACCTCCACAACCACCACCACTGCTATGTACAGGAGGAGCCTACTCGTGACAGGAAATGCTTAATTTACAATCGAATAACAGTGTAATCTGTGTGAATCCATGTCAAATAATATAATTCTTTTTTTTTTTTTAAATCAAAGTGAATACGATTTTTCAGATCTTTAGAGTTACTGGAGATAGTAAATAGGCCGATGTAAATTTAATTTTACATATTACTGAAATCTAGTCTCTTAAACTGTGGTGGCTCCAGATATGTCCGACATGTAGTGGGCACCAGCGGGATGGCAGGAAGGGCATTTAAACACCCGTGCCACACCACACTCCGCGCTGTCGGACAGGCCTGGCTTTTCATAAAACAAAAAAATCATAATACTGTATTACCATATTATGGTTTTTCCTTGTAGGGACACTGAGACCTTATGCTTGAATTGAATATTGAACTGTTTAGAATCTTTGGGTTTATGCACCTATCATAATAAATACAACAATCACATTAACAAATGTGGTGCTACTGACATTTGAACTCTGGTCGCTGTGTGGGCAAAGTATAGATTTCTATCAATAGGCGTACACTACAGAACCTACCCCACTCTGGATTGTTTTCCTTGTTTCTTCTGACGCGACAATCATCTTGCTAACATTTATTTATGTGAAATCTTTTAACTATTTTGGAACGCAAAATGCCTAAAAATTGTTGTAAGCTAATATATAATATTTTTTTAATTAATTATATTTTATTCATTCCAGCAAACAAACAACAAACATAATATAATAAGAAAGACAAAGAAAAAGGGAGGCCGATGAGGAGTAAATGTTATATAAAAATCTACTATCACCAGAAATTTCGCTCCAACTTCAACTTCCAAACATTAAACGGCATTAAAAAATAGGCTATGAAATTAGAAACACATTGTTATTATTATTATTATTATTATTATTATTATTATTATTATTATTATTATTATTATTATTATTATTATTATTATTATTATTATTAATATTATTATTATTATTATTATTATTATTATTGTTGTTGTTATTATTATTATTATTATTATTATTATTATTATTAAATTCGAATATACAACTCTAAAGAATATATTGGAACTGGCCATAAAATATGAGTAAATAAATATCAATTCATTATTGCAATAATTGTGCAAATCTAACTTTAAAATAATCATTATATCAAAATACGTTGAACTATGTATGAGGTATGTTACTAGGCACAAACATAGAGACAAAATAGATAAAAAATAGTCTGAAAAAAAAGCTAATAACAAGACTTACTATGTCTCTTTGTAAATTAAACATGGTGTTTTCCATATTGCCATAATGAGAAGTGATGTTGTAGGAACAAAACATTAACAAAATAATACATTAAAAAGTATAAAGTAGATATGAAAAACAATGGTAATAGCAAGGGTGATGTGTAGATTTATTGCCATTATAACCCGACTCTGCGGAGGTCAGTGCATTTTAGTTTGTCTACCTTTAGTAATGGTAAACTTTCGAGGTCAAAAAAATTGTTCATGCATTGCACGGTAATTTTGTGTTTACCATAGCTTTAGATAAAGCAAATTGCGTTAACAACATGCTTAATTACACGTTAATTATTTTATATATGTATATATATATATATATATTTATATATA
>NW_022711894.1:389744-403748 GCF_011630105.1 Anneissia japonica
AAGGATTCTGTGCAAAGGAGAAGGGATAGAAAAAAAAACCCGAAAGAACAAAAAAGATGACCTTTTCTGCAAATGCAGGAAAAGTAAAAAATTGCATTCATATCTCACACCAGTACTGGCGATATGTGTAGGCCACATGCATTAGTCCCACCATAATTATCTATATGCAAAAATAATAATAAGTAGAATGAATTTAATAGATTATGATAAATAATAAAATCATGCGCATTAATGCTTCCAAAATATTATAGAATATTTTTAAATTTAAGAAGCATAGAAATGGTCTATTTTCTCAGTGGTTTTTAACCAGTCACAGAAAAATATGAAACCGGTCTTTATCCTGTCAACCAATCGTACGCTTCAGAGATTCGAGTTAATGAATTACAAAGTTGACGTTCAGATCGTGCACTGGAAACGATGAATTGGGGTGTTATTATAGTGGTAGCTGGATTTGTTATTCACTTGAACCTGGTTGGGTTGCTTTACAGTTATAATCTACTACATATTCAACTAAAGGACAGCTTTAATTCCACGGCTACCGAAGCAGGTATGTATTAGGTATTTTATGAACGAACTTGCATTACACCTGAACCACAAGGGATATTTGCGAATCAGTATTTCAAAATCCTGAATATATAGCTCGGCACAACTAGCAACCAAAAAAATACGCTCCTATAAGATCTGAAAGGAGATTTGATCGCAAGAGTTCTCCAAAACGACGGAAAAGAAACAACTGAAATTGTCTCTTTTCACATTTAGCTTGGAGACGGACGTCCAAAATATTTATTCAAGATTGTGGATTGCTTAGTTAGTTTTGTTAAACATAGCAGTGTCCGTAAGCGCAGGCTAGTATAGGGAGTAGAAGCAATAATGGTGTTGGTATTTGATGTAGTAGTAGTAGTAGTAGTAGTGGTAGTGGTAGTGGTAGTGGTAGTGGTAGTGGTAGTGGTAGTGGTAGTGGCAGTACAAATCCGGATAAATTTGTCAATTATTATAGAAAATATTTTAATAGATTAGTCATATCAGTCGTAAACACTGGCAAACCATTCAACAAGTACGGTAGTAAATAATAGACATAGTCAGTGATAACTCATCAGGATAAATTAAAATGTGATCACTGTTATATTTTGCATAAGCAAGAAAATTGAACAACTAGAATATAATATTATAGCTGAGGTGGATGTGGACTTTCCTGGTATTTCACATTGTCTCATATTGTCGTTAGAAAAGATATTTGATGTATTCAAACATGAAAGTCAGCAATATTGTCAAATTAAGACACTTAAAAAATACGAAAAGAGTACTGTTTCCAAGTTCAGCTTTAACCGCGTGGGGCGAGTCAAGTCAACTATTTCTGCACTGCTGATGTTGCTATGGCTAACAGCTATTATTAACACTTACAACTGATTTTACATGGTACTTCTAATATATAACAATGCTTGCGGTACACCACGTAGAATGCTCTAAAAGGAACTGTTGTTGTTGTTGGTTGAGAATATCTCGAAGTTTCGAGTCGCAAGTCTCACTACATTTATAAGTTATCACTGTTTTGGGAATTTCTGCAGATATTATTCTTCTGAAGACGATTACAGCAGCTCAATCGAAACGTCAAGATATTTTCAACCAACAACAACAGTTCTTTACAGAACTGCCTACGTCGTGTACCGCAAGCATTAATATTATTACTTATTACACCATGTAAACCTTCAAACAATAATATGGTACTTCTAGTGAACCAACTGCAATCCTTTGCGTGAAAGTTGTGACAATGACCTTTGATTAAAACACTTGAACGTATGTACGCATACTCTATATCATAATTTAAATAAACAGATAAAATGAACTCACAAAATATTAAATTGAAATTGACAGGTTGTGTCACTGTCAAATAGTGTCCCCCTCAGAACATAAAAGTTGCGGTAGTATATTCCAAAAATGACTATAAGAGTGCTGATATGTTCTAAACATTATCACAAAATTCATATTGTGATTGGTTAATCTAGATGTACATTTAATTGTATACAATGGCTCGTGTGCACTATAAAGAACCCAGTACATCCTTCGAGACGAGTAGGGGGTTACCCCGGTGTACTGGAACAGACAGCCCCTGTGGTGGACGACGAGAGTTGCTGGTACCGGTTTACTGGGTAGCACAGACACGAAGGCACCCTTAGGGGCGAAGAAAGTCATTGGTCGAGTTCCTAGTCCACATTTCAAGCGCCCTGAGCATCTTACTAACTTCACTGGGAATCCTAAAACAGAATGGTCTTTAATGTGTTCATTTTTCCTGATACATATTTGATATAAAATATTTGGCTTACAGTGATTCGCTCCTTTTACTCTCTAAATTGTATGTTGGGAACTTCTCTTTCTTCTTTCAAACAACTTCCTCTCTCATTCACTTCCCTTCGAGATTCCCTCCTTACTAACAAGGCAGTGAATACCTTAAAAAACATAGGTTTATCCATTGACGTTTGAATGAAAATCATATTGATTGTTATAAAAATAATTTTCCAATGTTTAGCTTTTCAAACCAGCCTCAGCTATGCTAAATTACTGTAAAATGCATGCATAATTTTTTCCCTCGACTTATTTCATTACACATTACGCAACGTAGACGAACTGAAATTGCACTGACCTTTGCAGGGTCGGGTTTTTTTAGCATAATGGTAAAAACTATCAGTATCACCCTATCAATTACAACTGCAGCCATAGTTCGAGTCTCATTGAAGTCGAGTTAATTTTTACGGTGTTCGTTACTTCATAATTTTCATTATTATGATTTTATTTCTGTATTTCATGAAGGCCTTTTCTTTTTGTTTCATGTATTTTATTTTATTCAGTTCTAATTATTTATTTTTATTTTTTTTTTTTTTTTTATTTTTTTTTTTTTTTTGTAATTTCAACATCATTTCGCATAATGGCAAGGATGAAAATACATAATGTTCTATTTTACAAAAATACAGTAATTAGTAAGTCTAATTATAATTATAATTATTATATTACACATCCTACGTGTGTCATTACATATCTGCAAAATGTCAACTTGGATTGTATACGTGATCTAATAATACATTTTTAAAGGTCCGTATATTCCATGTGTTTGTAATGCACTTAAACTACTATTAGTGCAAGATTGGATATGTTAACATTATCACCTGAATCAACATGGACTTATAAATTTAATAAACGTACTGCTTTCTGAAATGACAAAGTTGGTAAACAGAATGATTTAGTGGTAAAATTGTTTTTAATAGAAACCAGACGGATGAACCCAGCTGAACATTTAACGTTACATTAACGTGAATATGAACGACTGTTTAGTGTTCAAAACTAAATGCGAGGTTTTTTTCAACGTAATTTTTCAACTAAATTTTCTGACATAACATTAACGCTTTTTGTTTACTAGGAAAATGTAGTGTAAATACATGAGGATAAGACTAGAACATAACTTGTGTCACAGTTGAAAAATGCACCAAACTTGTTACATGAAATATACTTTTTTTTCAGTAGGCCGTATAGAAAAACTTTTATTAAACTTTTCATTCACAGGGCTGCCAGGCTCGATATCAATAGCGATCTATGCCGCATCATCACTGCCTGTAACGTGGGTTTTCCAGCGAATTGGTAACAGGCCAGCGGGATTACTAGGCATCCTAATATGTTGTTTCAGTTTACTTTCATCCTCGTTTATCCACCGCATATGGCTGCTTTACTTGACGTATGGGGTGCTATATGGTCTAGGATGCAACGCTATTCATCTTGTGACCATCGATTTGATAATGGTCTATTTCAAAGACGGTCATTCCGCAAGGAGCATTGGTATAATATTGACTGGTTCCAGCGTAGGTATGTAAATCTTCGCATCTGAAAATCTCTAAATGCATTTTTATTGTATTGTATACTGTCAATCTACGTGTTAACTCAATTCATTTATTTTTTTTACATATTTTTGTCACGTTAAAATAATGAGGATGTACAGCAATACACTTTAATGTACACTGAATTGAGGAAAGAGTATCTTTGGGAGACGATTCCCTACTCTTTTTTGAAGAATGTACTGTGTTCTTAAACGTGCACATGGGCTAACTGCACACGGGACCAACGGCTTAAACATCCCATCCGACGGTGTGCTATCGTACGCATGTAATTTAACCCTCTAGCTAAAACACATTGAGAGCAACGATAGGAATTGAACCGGGAACCTAGACATCTCCACTGTTCAGCGTACACACATTGGCTACCACCTGGTTAGTCTACTGAGCTAAGCTGTTCTCTTCGAAAGAACGCAATATAAGCAAAAATCAGGGTTTCGAGATATTGGCTACACGCGTTTCTTGTGCAGCCTCTTGTTATGGAAAAAATATATTGATTTGAGTGTGTGTATTAATTTAAAACTACACAACAGAAAAATATAGTACTGTAAAGGATTTTATGGTATGTTTTTGTAACCCAGTCAAAATGGACATAATGCGCTTTTGCAAATCTAACCAAAATCCAATAAGGACAATTATGAAGTCATTTATTATTATTATTATTATTATTATTATTCATGGTATATTTTATTCAAAACGATACAAAAAGGAGAAAGCAATTGACAAAAAGTGAATTGTAGCCAAGGCTAAATTGCTCACAATTTACAATCAATTAAAAATTAAGAAAAAGCATTAAAAATTCACAAACATTTAAAGATTTTGAAGAGAATATAAAAATATAGCATAATTAATCGTGTCAAATGCTCTAAAAATTAAATTAATTGGGTCCTATGGAGGCCCTTCTCTCCCATACTGGATTGGTTACCGTACCTTATGAATTGTCCTCCAACCCCACTCATTTTCCGAAACCGGTTAAGGGAACGAAGTCTATAGTTTAAGCGGTTTTGTTTGGAAGCATACAATTATCAACTACGTGAAGTTTTATACAGTACTAAATAAAATATGACACACCCTTTCATTTTTTCCTTATACCTATTATGTCTTTTTTGCTGACTGATATAGGGGTCCTATTATCGCCGTGTCTTGAATGGCTTTATACTACATACAACTGGCGTGTCACATTGAGGATTCTCAGCACCTTATTTGCCGTAATATGCATACCTTGTATAGCAGTATTCAGGGACATACGCAAAAAGCACTCTAAACTGAGTTCCACCACCTCGAAGGAAAAGCTACCAGAAGAGCTTCCGAGAAAGGATTCGTTACTTCAGAAGTATTTCCATTTATTGAGGAGATCTGACTTTCACTGTATGATGTCGGCATATGCAATGACGGGAATTGCAACTACATTTTCCTACATAAGCATCGTAAGAGGTTTTATTTATTTTTTTAATTCTCAATACCTAATAAGAATCTAAGACGCTATAAGTTAAGTTGACGTGTTTAGAATTGAATGTGCTTAGGTATTTGACATCATGATGTTAGATACGTACCTAAGCACATATAATTCTAAACACGTCAGAAACCTAAACACATTAGGCCGAGTCTAAACACGATTAGACAGGAAAACAGTGCGTTTAAATCCTCAACGCTGTTACAGTGTATGGGTAACAACATCATCTAAAATCAATAGATGTCAGTCATGATTGGTGACCCTCCTGTCTTCATTCAAATGACTGTTGTTGTAGTTGTGGATACGAGTGACATTTAAAGAGAAACATTCCAGACCAGATATCTAAAAAAACTGATCAACTGATATGAATGAAACTGTCAGCAAGTTAACTAAGTTACAAGAAAGAAATTATTATATTTTGGTGACGATTAATATTTAGGTGTCGATTTTAAATAAATTTCTCAAAAACTCATCAATGGATATGAATAAACGTTTTTGGAATGATTTGTTATGGTCCAAGGAAGAAATAATTACATTATTGAAAGGGAACTTTGCAGACCTACTGTAGGTATCTAAAAATCGATAAATGCATCTGAAAACCATTCTAGATTACTTCGTCATGGCCAAGAAAAAGAATACAGTATGCAATTTTGGAGACCCTTAAAATGGAACGTCATAAACCTAAATATCTTTTATGATTGAAGGCTCTCGATGGCTACCGGATGGGGATCGCACATAAATAAAAACATATTAGTTGTCTAGTTGATCATGATGTTCGCTTTTTAAACGACAGGTCTCCTGCTTGAATCCCGCTATTGTGAGTTATCAATGGGGATAATTTATGTCCATTGGGGTTTCAGGTCTAAAACAAAGGCTCCTTGAGTTTGCCTCTTTTTAACTGTTTTGCTTCTGTGTGTGATTTCAATGCTATAATAAAAACAAATATGAATGTAGTTATTTCATACTTTATTACCTACAATGCATATTTATATTTTTATTTCTATTTTAGGGTAGTTATTTGCAAAGTTCTGGAATGGCCGGCTCAGCAATATCACTTACGTTTAGCTTGATGGCTGTCGGAGATTTGGTTGCTAGAATTGTATTATCAATCATCTCTGATTGGCTGCCAATGTCTCTTACGTCACAGTACGCCATCATGCACATCATGTCAGCCTTGTCCACCGTATTTTTGCCGTATATATTCAATTTAACATTTGTCAAGATCCTACTGATTGGTAATGTATATTTAATATCAATATCAATATAAATTTAGTCATCCCACATGGGGCAATTATAGAAAAACAGGACTGAATCATATAAAAATTAATAATAAAAAATATACATACAAACACACAGTTTACATACAAAAGTATTAAAAGCCTAGAGAGTAATACCTGTCTCTTATACACATCTAGATGTGTATAAGAGACAGCTATTAGACAGGAAAACAGTGCGTTTAAATCCTCAACGTTGTTACAGTGTATGGGTAACAACATCATCTAAAATCACTAAATGTCAGTCATGATTGGTGACCCTCCTGTCTTCATTCAAATGGCTGTTGTTGTTGTTGTTGCTGATCTACCTCTGTAAGGAAGTTATAGTTTCATCAGATTTTCTTTGTGTGTTTGTGTGTTTGTTAGCAAGCTCCTGCCCACAGTTTTATGTTTATATGCGTCAGATTTTCACATATGATTTCTGATATTGAATGGAGAGAATGTATTTGAGGACCATTTAAAGAAAACACTCCACACGAGATATCTCAAAACCTGATCTACTGAAACTTTCCGGAATTGTTAACCAAGCTAAAAGGAAGTCATTATTACATTTTAGTGACGATCCATATAGAGGTGTAAATATGGGTATCATTTAAATGCTGACGTCCCGGTACAAATATCTGAATGAAACTTTTTGAAATGATTTATTATGTTCAAAGAAAGAAAGTATTACATTTTGGTGACGATCGGAAGTAGGGTGTGGATACGAGGGACATTTAAAGAGAAACATTCCAGACCAGATATCTAAAAAACTGATCAACTGAATGAATGGAACTGTCAGCAAGAGTTAACTAAGTTACAAGAAAGAAATTATTATATTTTGGTGACGATTAATATTTAGGTGTGGATTTTAAATAAATATCTCAAAAACTCATCAATGGATCTGAATGAACATTTTTGGAATGATTTGTTATGGTCCAAGGAAGAAATAATTACATTTGGTGAAAGGGAATTTTGCAGACCTACTGTAGGTATCTAAAAATCTATAAATGCATCTGAAAACCATTCTAGATTACTTTGTCATGGCCAAGAAAAAGAATACAGTATGCAATTTTGGAGACCCTTCAAATGGAACGTCATAAACCTAAATATCTTTTATGATTGAATGCTCTCGATGGCTACCGGATGGGGATCGCACATAATTAAAAACATATTAGTTGTCTAGCTGGTTATGATGTTCGCTTTTTAAACGACAGGTGTCCTGTTTGAATCCCGCTATATGTTTAATGGTGATAATTTATGTCCATTGGGGTTTCAGGTCTAAAGCAAAGGCGCCTTGAGTTTGCTTTTTTTAACTGTTTTGTTTCTGTGTGTGATTTCAATGCTATAATAAAAACAAATATGAATGTAGTTATTTCATACTTTATTACCTACAATGCATACTTATATTTCTATTTCTATTTTAGGGTAGTTATTTGCAAAGTTCGGGAATGGCCGGCTCAGCAATATCACTAACGTTTAGCTTGATGGCTGTCGGAGATTTGGTTGCTAGAATTGTATTATCAATCATCTCTGATTGGCTGCCAATGTCTCTTACGTCACAGTACGCCATCATGCACATCATGTCAGCCTTGTCCACAGTATTTTTGCCGTATATATTCAATTTAACATTTGTCAAGATCCTACTGATTGGTAATGTATATTTAATATCAATATCAATATAAATTTAGTCATCCCACATGGGGCAATTATAGAAAAACAGGACTGAATCATATGAATAATAATTAAAAAAAATATACATACAAACACACAGTTTACAATCAAAAGTATTAAAAGCCTAGAGAGTAATACTGTCTTAATTTATTATCATTTTATTGCAAAACATTAAAATTCTTTATCCTTAATACAGGTTGGAACAAACGCATTTAACTTTCTTTAAGTATGTATAATATTTGGCTTCCTTTTTAAATTAAAGCATCGGCATTTAATCCCCAGCTGAGGTTGTCTTCAAATATAGTACAATTGATACTTGCAGTAATTTACAATCTCAATTGGTTCTTTATTTAATGTATGCATGTAATTAAAGCTCATAATGTTTTCCAAAATTTTGAAAATTTCATACCCATTAAATACAATAACATTTAGCCAAAGAATGGCACTGTTTGCAAAGTTTATGAGTCTGAAATAAACAAAAACATAATAAACACACGGAACGTCATATTACTAGCCTATTAATATCATTAGGCATGCATATTCATTTTTTTTGCAGTATTCGGTATCTCACGTGGTGGGCTATTTGTGCTGTTGACATCTGCTCCTATTGAGATCGCGCCGAAAAATTTAGGGGTTGAAGGTGTTGGACTTGCGTACTTAATTTTTGGAACTTGTGCATTATCGACACCTTATATGACAGGTAAGCTGTATACATCATAATAGTCCTACTTAGGCCTATTGACAAAATATACCTATCAAACACCTATAGAAGGATAATATGCTTAGCCACACTTAACGTTCATAACAATCAAATTAGAAATAACAATGGATAGTAAATAAAGTCAGATTAGGATGACTTAAACTCACAATGAACAATCAGCTGGTGGTACTGCTAAGTCATAAATTTACGGAAATGGTTGCCACTATGCTCGAACAATAAGTTAATAAATATTTTATTACATTTTTATAATATATTTATTATCTTACAGACAAGTTATACGACATCACTGGATCATACGATAGTGCTTTCTTCATTTGTTCCGCATTGTACATATTCGCTGCAATCATTTTATTTCTTTCGGCTCACTTGAAATGGAAAAAAGAAAGAAATACATACATTGACAGCAACTCGGAGGTTACCGATAGAATGCTATTAAAACAGGAAGAAGTTACAAAAGTTACGGTTGTGTAATGGCTCATCGAGTGAGGGAAGGGAACACCTTTACAAAGTAAACACTTCTATGGTAGTCTATAACTAGATAATATTTTATAAATCATTTAAACTTGATAGAAACATGTGGATAAAAATATGTGTTAGGAATGATGTTTTGTTCTGTAACGTTTCCAAATACTAGCGAAAAAAAAGTCTCGCAAGTAATTCGGGTGGGAATCGAACCCACGACCCACAAATAACTAGTTGACCGAGCCTGTGCGCTTAGTGGCCAGTGTTGAATCTGATCCCGAAGTAGTAGGGGGTACAATACAATTCCGATGGCATCTGGGTCAGTAAATTTACTGGGAATGTTCAGATTCAGATTTGACGCAAACACCATAAAAAAAACCATATTGTATTGTATTGTAAAGTTATATTTATTACCATATTCCTGTTTGAATTCTAAACATTGACTGACCTAGACAGTGTGTCTTTCTTTTGTGCAATTTATTTAATAAAGAATGATAACTGTTGAAAAAAAAAATGTTTTTTGTCAAAATGCTGGCTTTCCACTATTTGTATATTGTGCACATAAGGTCTTAATGATTTTTTAATTATTAATTTATTAGACCACTCGTTGGAGCGAGTGGTTGTGTAATTTTCACAATTTCAGCGACGCTCATTTCACAAGTACAAACAATGACTGGACCATGTCCCAAAGAGATAAAATAACAGATATTGTAGTTTTAGGTCCATCACCAATGTCAAAATACCAGGGTTTTCCAAAAGGGGTCTGATGTCCCTACGGGGGACCACGCGACGATCTCATAAGTGGAGGTTGTTGGGCGTCGCTAAAAAATTATCGAAGTGATCCAGGAGGCGAAGCCACATAGGCATATTAAATTGAACCACCAAGTGTTTTTAGAACAAAAACAATGAGTTTATAAAACAATGAGTTTATAAAACAACTACAAAATAAATAACAATTGGTTTCAAGCTTATACAGTTACACAAACGAAACAAACCCAACACAGTTACGTACGACTGAATCAGCATTTGCAAATTACGTGGCAATAATTGTTCTCTACATGGACCCTTCCCCACGTTATGATGAAGAACACACAAAGTAAAAGAAAAAATGAACATTTACTGCAGAAAAAGCTAGCAGAAACTTATACAGGGAGTCTGCTGTGTTAACTGGATTTTCCTAGCAGTACCTGGGAAAAGCTATTTTTTTTTTTTTTTTTTTTTTGCTGGTTTGTTTTTCCTTCTTTGTTTTTCCATGTCGTTTTCTCTATCTTTCTGCTCTGGGTTATTCCGCCAGGCACTTTGGTCACTTTTCATGCTTCCATACTTTGTCGAAACATAGACCATAATATCAAGGATATGCCTCCTAATACTGTATTTAGTGTCAATCTCGAGTGGGGTGTGGATATAAGAACCAATTACCTGTAAAAGGATTTCGGGGCAAATTAAACTCTACACCAAATAGGCCTATTTCAAAAACGGTTCAATTACTGATCTGCATGAAACTTTCGGCACAGTTTTACCAAGTTACAAGGAAGAAATTATTTTGTGTTGGTAACAATAAAGTTAATGGGGTAAATTTGAGGGTTATCTAAATTTCTGACGTCCCAGACCTAAATATCTCAAAAACCTAATAAACGGGTTTACATGAAACATTCTATTGTCAAGATAATAAAGAAATGACTTTTTTTTTTTTTTTTTTTTTGCAATCCTGAGTAGGTGTAGATATGAAAACCATTCAAAGGAAAACGTCGTTCCAAATAGATTTTTTTTTTTTTAAATTGAAATTACGCAACTGTCTTCGATAAAGTCATTTACGTCTAGTCTCCAGAAATTGTCAAGGTCTAATAAAGATGTTATTATTTTTTCGTGACGATCCAGAGTAGGATGTGGATATTTGAGGACCATTCAAAGGAAAACGTCCCATACCAGATATTTAAAAAGTGGATTAACTAATTTCAATGGAACTTTCCAGAAAGTTACCTTTTCAATTTACAAAGAAGAATGTGTTGGTGATGATCCAATTTAGGGTGTAAATGTGAGGTTCATATTAATTATTGTGTCCCAGACCTAAATATCTCTAAATACTTTTCAATGGACTTAAATGAAACTTTCTCTATTAGTTTGTCAAGGTCTAATAAAGAAATGATTACATTTTTGTGACGATCCGGAGTTGGGTGTAAATGTGAGGATCATTCAAAGGAAAAAATAGATCAACTGAAACTTTCGGGGAATTTTAACCAAGTTACAAGAAAGAAATCATTATGTGTTGGTTACGATCCAATTTAGGGTGTGATTTTCAGGTTCATTTAAAGGGCTAACGTCCCACCTAGTTATAATTGGACCTAAATTGAACTTTCCAGAATAGTTTTTCATAGTCCAATGAAGAAATGTAAATTTTGGGAGGGTGTGGATATGAGGACCATTAAAGATTTTCTTTTTTGGACAGTTGATTAAATCATGGAGGAATAATATATTCCTCCCTGATTAAATTATATAAACGCAATTCGCTTTTTATAAAGCGTTTAAACTAGTTGCAGCTACGTTAAACGCAAACTTACCGTCATAATTGTGCATGAATAATTTTTGCTTTCAATCACTAAATTTAAAATGCACTGACCTAGACATTGTCGGCTCATAGCGCATAGTGGTTATGAGTCTCCATTTCACTATTACCATTTCAGCTATAGTTCGAGTCTAACTATAACGTCGAGTTACTTTCCTTGTTTTTATTTTACTTGATTTTCTTTTTTTTAATAGCTGTTGTTTTTGTTCTAATTTATTTTTCTGCTTCAATCCTGTTTTTGGCACAGAGATTTTCTGACCGGCAATTTGGTCACTTTCCGTACTTGAATCTTCTTCAGACATTGTTTAAGCAAGGCCACATCAACGATGTGGATATGCAATTATGATATCATTCTAAATATTTTGAATAGTAATACCAGTCATAGTTCGAGTTTTCCTGACGTCGAGTTGCTTTTCATTTTAATTTCATAGTTTTCTTATAATTTGCTGTATGATTCCATTTTGTGTCATATTTTCTATAAGAAAGTAAAAATTCAACGGAAGTAATTATTATAGATGGAATTGTAGAGAAGGATGCGTTTGTACATAAGCAAATGCTATCTTTCATATCTAAAATTCTAAATATAAATAAACGACCGATTTAGTGGAGTTTTAAAATTAAATGTGCCAAGTCTGTTCAGAATTAACATGAGTTACTAATTCAGGATTATCCAATATTGACCACTTTGCTAGGGAGTCAAGCAGACCAAAAATAAATTGAAGTGTTGGAGAATTCAGTTATCTGATAATTTGTCATATGAGCAAATATGATGAAGAAACCAACATAGTAAGTAAAGTTAACTCCTTCTATGAAATCATATTAGTTACAATTTTGCAGCAATACCCGTCTTGACAGTGGCGTCGTGTCGGACAAAAAGGAGATGGAATAGCCCTCGGCGCAGTCGGTCTTGGCTTAAAGTGCACTTAATGAAAAATTGTTGTTCTTTTTTTTTTAATTTGCTTTTTTATCTGCGAGCATTATTTACTATAATTTGCGGAGGGAGCAGACAAATAAAAATACAAAAACAAAAAAACAAACAAACAAAACAAAAGTCGGAGTAAATACATGTTTGACCACTTTTGCCTTTCATACACTTTCTCACACATCACGACACGAGCATCCACATGGTTGTCACTGCCAATTAAAATCTGTTGTACGGTCTTGTAGGTAGCCTAGTACTAAAATAAACATGGCAAAGACCACATTACAGAAGAAAAATATTAATCGAATAAAGAAGTCAAATAGCAGTACAAATCCCGGTGAGTTGTCATTAATTATTTGTTTAAATATACACTATGTAGGGCCTACTATGCTAGGCCTAGGATTGGCTTCCGTCCACTGTGAGAACAGCATCAAGCCAGGCCTACCCTAATAGAACGTTCCCTCACGGTTGCAGCCAATGAAAAATATCCCAATTCTATTGGCCTAGGACTAAGCCTAGACCAGGGCCTAGCAGTGTAGGCTAGGACCGTTTCAGCCGCATGTATGAAACACATTTTTTATTGTATTTTTTTAAGTAAATTCGAAAAATTAAATGACTAAATGAATAGCCTACTGTAGGCCTAGGCCTAGCCTACTATTGACAAAATTTAAAAGTAATAGAATAAAGTATATATTATGCTGGGGCCAGCAAATATGCCAACATCGATGTAATGCCGGTATATTTCTCTGATTGTAAATTATGACTTAATCAAACCAAGACCGCCGTAAATGAAGAATCGGTAAATAAACACAAAAAGCCAAACACCATGGCTGATGAATGTCTACAGATTTGGTGATAGTTTTTTTTTTTTTTTGGATGTCGAAACAAAAAACAAAAGAATTTGAAGAAAACTGATGCATTAAATTGTCTCTGTGACTCCCTACAGACCATCGCCGCAGCTCAAAAAAGGGGGCTGAGAAAGAGATATAGGTGAAGACATTGGCGAACAGAGCAACCTAGGCTAGTGATAATGGGAGATTCATTCCAAGGGATTAGTGTACAGTAGGGCGGCGGCGGATAA
>NW_022711894.1:408438-421855 GCF_011630105.1 Anneissia japonica
GTATATATATGATACATACAGTATACCTGTATGATGATTTTGAAATACTTTTAGTAAAGATAATTGAGAAATAATTGAAGGTCTTCGTTTTTTTAGTCTTCGGTCTTTGTACAGACAGTGGCTGAACTTGATCCGATGGCCCTAACAAACCTTAGGCATACTTTGTAATTTGTGATTCCAACCGGCAATTTAGTAGAAAGAAGCTTTTTACCGGCAGTATGTACGGTAAAATAATGCTTGTAATGTCTCTGCCGGCATCTGCAAAATATACAAATCTCGCTACCAGAAGTTTGGTGATGTCATACTTAACAATAGCCAATCAGAGAAATAGACCAGCAAAATAACTATTTTGGCATATTTTCCGGCGCCGGAATAATATACACTGCCAAAATAACAAGATAGTTAAGGTAGGTCAGATTTTAATTTTCTCATCTGATGCTACCTTCAATTATAAGATTTTTCACCTCATCCCTGTTTTGTACACTGTACTGTAGGCCTGGTAGGCCTAGGCTAAATTCTATGACTTGGAGCATATAGTGCAATAAGAAAATCTTTTTTATATCCTTTTCACAGACAGAGAGAAAGGATGTGGAGGAAGAAACATGAGGGACAAGGCTACCATCAGACGCCTGAATATGTACCGTGGCGGAAAAGCTCAAAGGTGAAGAGGCTGTTTTAAGACTCGAAACAGACAGTTGGTCTAGACCTCAGAGTTTCGCAGACTTTTAGACACAGATGCATAAAGTCTGGAAGAGCTGAACCTTACTTTATGCAACACGTGTTCCATTTCAGTGTTTACCCACCCTGGTTTTATTGTAGTTGTTTTAGATTTTACTTAAATTTACTTAAATTTTTTTATTAATTATTAAGTATTCATTTATATGTTTACTGTAACAATATTATTACAAAACAGCATGTGTTTTCATGTATATTAACATATATGATGATAATTCTAAAGCTAGCTGATTTTTTTATGATTTATCAAGTTGGTGATCCTCCAAAATAGTTTTGGTAACCTACACTACTGTTGGGTCGCAACCCACTGGTTGTGGAAGGTTGGTCTAGATCAGGGGTGGGCATAAAAATAGGTCGGAGGGCCAAAGTGAATTTGTGATTTAACACCGAGAGCCGCACCCAAACTTTGATCTTTCCAGTGCGCTTCTAAAAACCTCCAAGCACTGCTTTTGCACCGCTTTATTCCCAGTTTTAATATTACTTTTTACATATGATGGGTGTCAGGCCATTAAAATCAAGGTGTTTTCTAGCCAGTGTTGCTTGGCGGGCCGCACACATTGAGATTTTATTCCATATTCGCGGGCCGCAAAAAAAATTGCCATCGGGCCGCACTTTGCCCACCTGTGGTCTAGATGTACACGAATACTCTGTACTAGTAAATACAAGAAGCTGCTGTACTTATGTTAGGCTTATCCTTAAAATTTGAGTGGAGCTGTACTTGGTTGTTAAGATATCTTTGCCTTTCCAATCCTATAGTTCTGTCATCCAGTCAGACACATTTTCTTGCACCTGAAATACAAATCCACTCACTAAGCCTTATAAAGAGACTTTAGTTTTACAGAGCACTGTTCCATCCTCTAATTGCCAAGTGTACTTGTTATAACCGTGTCATGAATTATTATTCTTGACTCTTAATTTCTTATGCCACCACCTAATTTTCTTTTATAAATACTTTGGTTTATTCATTTCTACACAACTTCCTTTTATCCTTGATGTACTGTAAAGAGTGCAGCAAAATAGATTTCTATATAAAGACTTCAAAATTAATTTTGTTTTATTCCTTCCAAATACTTCAGCAGGTCATGGTTATAATTTGGCACTACTGTGTAAGCATTTATATATCTATTTTTTTATTTAGGAATCGCCAAGGCAAGATAGTCAAAGCAGCTGCATTCCAATCAGCATTGAAATCTGGCACAGTAGCACGAGTTGAACCCAACAGGAGGTGGTTTGGTAAGTGGGTAATCTGAGCAGCAATATAAGAAATACACTGCAAATTAATCTCAAATGTTAAGATTAAATCAAATCATACCCCCCCCCCCCAACTCTCATACAGTACACTGCCACTCTTGCAGTCAAAAATAGGTTAAGAGTTAATTTAGATTTTATTAGTCCAAGGTGTGAAATACAATGTGGGAATTTGATTTCCATTGGTGTTAAAAACCCGTACAGACAAAACAAACCATAAAAGTATATAAAACACATTACAGAACAGTTGTAAAGTGATGTACAATAAATTTAAAAGCCCATTTATGAACTTGATTTAAAGTCATAATAACTCATTATATTGAAATCGTTGTCATTTGTTTAAAACAATCTTAATATAATAATATTATTAATAATAATAATAATAATAATAAAATAACAATACGTTCATTATTAAAGGCTAATTAAAACTAATTTGAATCCAGAATAAATGGCTCTAAAAATTGAAACTGGCGAACTGTACGACTGTTTAAAATTATTAATTAATTGTATTGCATTTATTACAAATTGCATTTACTACTAATGCGAGTCTGTGTTGTGTCTTTACAAACAATTGTTATTTGTGGGATTTATTTTTTTTCAGGAAACACAAGAGTAATCACACAAGGCGCTTTGCAAAACTTTCAGGAGGAACTCGGCAAAGTGTTGAAAGACCCGTACAAAGTTGTGATGCGACCAACACAACTTCCAGTTACTTTACTACAAGAAAGAGCAAAGGTTCATATGGCAGTATTTTTAAATATAAGAAAGGGATATAAATACAAGCATACATTCTTTTTAAAATTTAATTTTAACACAATCTCAGCCACGCCTTTTGTACAAGTTCTGCCCCATATGCCAGAACAAGTTTACATATAAATGAAAACATACATTTTAAAAATTGTACAGTATTTAGATATAAATCATCAAAATGATCTTTTTTTTTTAATAAATTGGCGGGATAATATTAGGGGGCAAGTAAACTTGTCACTAGCAATAGGACAAATTCTTCTATTGCCTGTGCCAAGTGCCAGTCTTCTGGTCCCCTTTTTGCACCAGTTGCGATAAGCTCAGAGGGCGCCCCCACACATGCTATCTTTTGTACTGACAGCAATGTTACGCAACAAACATATATACATTATTTTCCTGATGATGACATAATTAGTCTCAAAATATTGAATCCCAATACGACATGCATTTCAATACTTTTCTAGTATGTATTATACTTTTTTATTTGCACACTGTCGTCTAGGTGTATCTACAAGGTTTAACAGTGAAAAAAAAAACGTGTGTTACCCTGTGTTTGACGAGCAAGTATGCTCATGTTTGGTGTCCGCAGCCGACCCTGTGCGACAAGATACTTCTCGCTGGCAGCGAACCTGTTAAACAGTGTTTTAGTTGATCATTACTCTTTTTAACAAACTTTTAATGTGTGCAGTTCTTATGCTTTTCTTTTTTAATTTAGCAATCCAGAGTTCATTTGTTGGACACGCAAAGTTTTGAAAACACCTTTGGGCCCAAAAAACAGCGCAAGAGAGTCAACATGAAGTTCTCAGATATGTCTGTAAGTAACATGGTCTATGTAATGTTTTTTTTTTTTTTGAGTCACTACTTATGTTGTAGCCCACAGGAAGGTCAGCTTGATGGACCCTACTACATTTTATGCTTTGAATTGCCTCCCTTTTGATCTTAAATCATTTCTTTTTAAAATTAACACTTAAAAATAAATTTAAAAACATTTTGCAAAAGCCTTTGCTTAATACTTTTGAAATTTGTCTTTGCTTATTGGGATCTGCATTCTGCTTCACTTAGCAGTGTTTGTGTATTTCTATTTGACCTTTTCGTAAGTTATACATAAACAATTTATAAATACATGTAACCCATAATTGTTTTATTGGTTATGTTTTTAGGAAATGGTGACGAGTGTAAACAAGTCTGTCGAAGACTATAACCAGGAAAAAGATAAGGATCTGGAAAAGGAGGATGATGATGGTACTAAGGATGAAGTTCGTGATTGGGTGTTTGGAGCTGGGCAGTCCAAAAGAATTTGGAGCGAGCTTTATAAGGCAAGACAGAATTAGTCTATCTGATGCTTTCTATTAATGTTGTTTTTTTTTTTTTATTGAATGGTAGTTCTTTATCTTGAATGGTTTCTATGGCTTCAGATGTCTCTTGTATAAATGTTCCTTATATACAGTTAGTAGCTTGATTGTCATTTCTGATATACAGATAGAGAAGTTATCGAACTGAACTAGGGATTCAGCTCACAAAATTATTTATTACCATCATCGCTAGCAGCTCTTTAGTTTACAACTTGCATTGGTCCCTTTACCTTAACAATGACTGATAATGATTTTGTGTGCATGTTGTATTTATTCCAAGTATGTCTTTTTTTCAACTTAAAAAAAAAATTGCAACATGTGCAACAAATATTTAAGTGAATTACCTGTATCAACATATGTCCATTATATATTATACAGTATAAATTGCAGTGGAGTGGTTAAGATGCTTAGTGTTCAATCCTTGCTTTCCAATCTCAACATCTTGGGTTCAGTTCCTATCAGTGTTGCAGCTTTTTCCTCAGGACCACTCTGCAATAACTAAACTAAATGTCACAATGAGTTTTAGTTTGTGTAAAGCATCATGTAGGTTTGTTTTATGAAAGGAAATGTCACTTACTTTCAGGACAGCGATATTATTCCCTTTTGGCAGTCATTGGCGCATGTGGGTGTGTGTGTGCCTAAATAGATAATGAAAAAACAAATAATAAATGCAATTTACTTTTCTATTACCCTTTTAGGTGGTAGATTCCTCTGATGTTTTGATCCAGGTTCTCGATGCCAGGGATCCTATGGGCACACGATCTCCTCACATTGAAAATTATCTAAAGAAGGAAAAACCATTCAAACACCTCATCTTTATTTTGAACAAGGTGGACTTGGTACCAACATGGGTCACAGTAAGTTTACTTGAAAGACTGTCATTAGCCATTGGTACATTACTCCACTAAAATTCAACATTTATCCTTTCGTACAGCATTCTCCCCTGATATCTTAAACCGCAATTGTACTGGATAAAACTCGACTGACAGGTCAAGGAATCTTTTCTCTCATGAAAACCAAGTGTATTTTGCTCATTTAAACTGACCAGGTTAGTTTTACCTAGCTGAAAAGTCCAATGTGAGCACATGTCTCTGTGGAACTTACCAAACATTCCAGTGTTACTTATTGGATTATGTAAGATGTCAAAAATTAGCGCTCTCAATAGTAGATTTCACGGCTCGGTTAGTTTTTTAATGTTTTTGCAGTAAAGCCGGGCAGGCACTGCGTTGTACAACGACAGTCATGCGACGAATCCAACGCCACTTTCCGTGAGCGCTAGTCAATGCGGTGGCTGTTTGAACGCAGTGTTTACCCCAGGCCCTTAAAGAATCGTGCTACCATGATGCTTGGGACTTTCCCCATGATGCTTGACAGTTGGCCATGATGCTTGGAACATCTTCCATGATGCTTTTTTCAGGGAACTGTTAAATTATTTAACTGTTCCCTGCTTTTATACAGTCTTAAAGTGCAATTTAGGACATTTCAATGCCTCCTAATTACTAAAAATACCTTGTGTCAGTCCCAACTATGGTGGACTTAACACTTACCATGACGCTTGCCCATGATGCTAGGGAAAACGCTGCTGAACGTATCGTCATTAAAACTTTCTATTGCGCACATGTTGTTGCGTTGCATTCTCCATATAATTGCGTCAGCTGATGTGTGTGTACCATGCTTAATAATAAACTTGAAAAGTGTGGACCAATTAAAGACCACTTTCATCTTTGTACAATTTACCCATTGGGTCTCAATAAAATCTTCGCTTTTTAAAGTCCAGTGAGATTGCAGCATTAATAAAAATACAGTTGTATGCCACCTTTTTGAGAAATATTATTACGAAATATATGATAACATTTATGGCAACTGTATATGATTATATTTAAACCTTATTGATTGATGAATTAAACTATGTGATGGTGAGTTATCAACACTACCAAATCATTGATATACAATACTTCATTATTATTTTATCAAAAAAATATATTTTGTGTAGTAATTGGTATGTAATAATATTTCCCTTTTAATTCGTTTACAGAAACACTGGGTGGCTGTATTATCTAGTGAGTGTCCCACCTTAGCGTTCCATGCCAGTGTGAAGAATCCATTCGGAAAAGGCGCACTCATTCAACTTCTGCGGCAGTTTTCTAAGGTAAATTCCCCAGTTTTTTCTCTAATTAAAGACCCCTCCAATTAATGACCATCTCCGATTAAAGATCACTTTTCTGTGGTCGCTTATTAACAGATGTCTATTATCTATAATAATAATGGTAATGTTTCTTATATAACGCAAACATATATCTGACGACATCTCAATCCGCTTTACAAAATTTAAAATTTTTAATTTTAATAAAAAATACATTAAAAGTAAAAAGCATTCACTAATCAAACAACCATTCCAATTTAAAACACAATTTCACAATTTAAAATGTCATAAAAAGGATAAAAGTATGTTTGCTATTCTCTATGTTATTCTAATTAGAGGCCAAAGAGGAAAGTGGTCTTTAATTGGAGGGAAACCTGTATTATGTAAAATTTTGGCAAAGATAATGTATGATAGATAGAGTAATGATGTGGATAATGATTAGGATGATACTTATAGAATTATAAAGGACATTTTAATTTAACAATATTTATGATAATGATTGATATTGATAGCAATGATAATTTTTATTATTTTCACAATTCTGTTAAATTGTTTATCATAATGATAAATCAAATATTAAATACATATTTCTTCATACTTGTAGCTCCATATTGACAAGAAACAGATAAGCGTTGGGTTCATAGGTTATCCAAATGTTGGCAAGAGTTCGATCATCAACACACTTCGCTCCAAGAAAGTTTGCAAAGTCGCGCCTATAGCTGGTGAAACCAAGGTTTGGCAGTACATAACACTGATGCGCCGTATCTACCTCATTGATTGCCCCGGCACAGTACACCCGACTGGAGACACAGAAACGGAGATCATACTAAAGGGCGTAGTAAGTACTTCAATATTTATTACAATTTCACCACACAACTTTACCCTCAAGGCATCTTGTATTAGCTGGAGTCTTCACTGGAGCAATGCTAGGCAGGAGGTCTTAACGTTCCTCTATGAACAGTGTGTCTTTACTTTGTCAGCGACTACTCCCCAGACCAACAACAGAAGCAGACAGTAAAAACTTCCTTGCTGTAATGTTGACTGATATCCAGCAAATGATAGTCTGGATTTATATTTTCCAGAAATATCGAAGGATGGTAGATTGTTCTAACCAATCAGGGTACAGTGATTCTATTGGCACCCTCGCCCCCACCTACACAAAAACAAATAAATGTTACTCGCAGCATATATACACACTTGGTGTTATTTTTCTCAGGAATAATATTTTTTTATCTTTTTGATTTATGTAATTATATTATTTCAGGTCCGAGTTGAAAATGTTAAGTTCCCAGAAGAGCACATACCAGAGGTGTTGCGTAGGGTGAAAACCGAGTACATTACAAAAACGTACCGTATTACACAATGGACCGATCACATAGATTTTCTAGAGCAGCTAGCACGAAGATATGGAAAACTGTTGAAGGTAACTGGACACTTCAGTTAATATGATTGCCATACATATTATTATTATTTATTCAGTCCTTATACTCTGGTGTCTTGGGGATTGAATGCATGGATGACAGATGTTGATGTACAGTAATTTAAGTGCAGAGGTATGCATAGTACATTGGTTAAAACTACCGTAGTGGTAAATAAAAGATTCTCTTTGAACTTGAAGGGGTATGGTTTTACACAAACAAGGATTGTTACATTGGTGTGGTGTTGTCTTTGGACATTGTGCACACTCGAACAGTCACTCCATAGAGTGAACACTTCCACTCTGTGACTGAATACTAAACAGTACGCAGGCTGTCTGTGGTGGGCAATACCATTATCTTTTTTTATCCACAAGGGTTAAAAATATATTGAACTTGAACTATTAAGCTTTGAACTTTTCTTCGCTTTTCACTTTCTTAAATTATTAAGTATCATTTTATGATAATCCATTCTTTAGATTTTGCATAATCTTGCTAACAGCCAGACAGCAGTGAATACACAACCTCCTTTTTGGTAGTTAATAAAAGGATATATAAATGTCTATACTGTCAACTACAGTTTTGAAACAATATACTTCTACGGTTTGTAGGGTGGTGAACCGGATATTAGTACCGTTGCCAAGATGGTTCTCAACGACTGGCAGCGAGGCAAGATACCTTTCTATGTTAGACCGCCACCTAGCGATGGCAAGACAGTAAGTATAATTTTCCTTGTTGAATGTATAGAAAGTATTAGTATTGTATTCGTGAGATAGGTTTTGCATTTACAGGTCTCCATCCAATTCAAGACCACTTTTTGGACTGGGGCTTCCATGGTCTTTAGCAAATTCGGTCTCAAATTAGAATAATATAGTTAAGACATTTCTTAATTTGGGACCACAGAAAAATCTACTTTAATTACTGGGAGACCAGAGGTGGTCCCAATATTTAATCCACAGGGGCTGATGTCCCTTATAAGGGTTGGGGGGGGGGGGGGCAGCAAACACAAAACGTTCTTGTAACATTTGTGAATGGTGTGGTTAGGTATGTCACAAAATAACTTCGCAGCAATGTTCAAACTTTCTGCATTTTTGCATATCAGCATTATCGTTATCTTTGTTAATGTATTATCTTTATGCAGGAACCAACATCTAGCAGAGCAGAAAATGTTATAAAGAAAATGGATAAAGGCAAATCACCAAAATTTATAGAGTTTGTCAAAGGAAAAGAAACAACTGTAGAGACAAACGTTGAAAAGCAATCTACTGGTATTGAGGAAATAGAAAAGCGACCTAATAAAAAGAAATCCAAAGAAGTAGCAGGGGTTGTACAAGACTTATCACAAATTCAGGTCGGCCCTAAATTTAATGAGGACGATGCAACACCCGACATGGAAACCGATGATGTGGAAACAAACGATAACGATATGGAGCATAAATGTGAGAACAGTTCAAATACAGAAGAAATAAAGGTTTCAGACAGGACTAAAATAAAATCAACAGAGTTAAAAGGTAAAAAGAAAAAGGGAAGGAAAGTAAAGGCTGCTGTAGATATAAGCCTTTCAGAGTTCCAAGGCAGAGATACAAGGAAAAAAGAGGGAGGAGTGTTAGAAGGTGTAAGTGCATTCCTCAGTAACAAAAACCAAGAAGAGATGGAATTGCTGAAACAAGTAAAACAAGGGAGGAATGAAATTGAAGAAAGTCAAGGTGAGTAGTGTATGGTAAAGTTAAGTGGAGTTGAATAGCCTGGTGATTAAGATGCTTGTTTTCCAATCCCGGGGTCCTGGTTTTAATTCCTGTCACGGCAACAGGATTTTTTTCTCTTTCTTCTTTTTTTTTAATTCCCTAAGCCTCATATGAGACTTGGTTTATGTTTATGTTTGTCATGTGAAGGTATTTCCACCTATCTAATAGGACAGTGATAGTAAGTCACTATTGGTAATTCTTGACCATGTGCCTAAAGGAATAAAATAAAAATAATAAACTAAACATTTTTAATTTGCGTTGCATTTTTTTTTTATTATACCTTGTTTAGCGAACCCACCGAACACAAATAATGATGATTTCAAATTAAAAAAAACATATATTATTTATCCAATTAGTGCACACGCTGCCATGAAAAAATGAAAATTTCAGAAAAAATTTTTTTTGTTTTTGTTTGTTACGCCCTTCGCTGCCTTGAAATCGCCAAAGATAAAATATGTATATTTCCCTAATTTGAAGTCATTGGCGTTTAGAATGGTTGACATATAAATAGCCATTGAGAAAGATTTCTGTCACTCAAGGTTAGACCCTTAACAGGTACACTCCCCCGGGGAAGTGGATCCTGTAACTCATCGTTGGGCAAGGATCAGGCCAAGTTTTGGCTAGTGCAAGACAGTCCCTGTGTAGTTTAATTTAATGTTTAGTTTTTATTCACTCAATAATATATTGTCTTTGAGAATCCTGTATCTTCATAATTTTAATATGTATATATTCATCATTTAAGAACCTGTCCAAGAAATGAGGAATTCAAAGAAAAGGAAGCATAATAATGCTGATGATGATGATGATGATGATAACGAAAGCCATCTGACATCTAAGCAGGTAGGTTCTGAGTGTGTACGTTCATTTTTTCATTCTTTATTAATCCAGTTTAACTGAAAGGGCAGGATTTTTGGGGGTGTTTTTTTGTTATTTGTTACTTGGTACTTTACTATGGCGCTTATCCTTTGCGTTTTGAAGTGTTTTGTTTTCCCCTGGTCATTTGGTCCAAGTGCTTAAGTGTTGCTGCCATAGTGTCACAGTAGCAGGCAACCCCATCAGTTACCAGTTTTTTTTCTCCAGGGTGGAGAGAAGCAATGCAGATACAGTGCCTTTCTCAAAGACACAAGCGAAGTCTGCAGCAAAGGATTGAAACCGTGACCACGAGATTGGGAAACCAAACCAATTCCACTGTGCCAAACTGCTTCCACTGTCCACGCGTCAATATTTTATTGTTAGCCACCAATCTTCATGCAGATAATATATCAGGATCTTTCTTTTGCCTAGTGGTATAACATGAATTTCTTACTTTACTTTCAGAGGAGAAGTCTGGAACGACAAAAGAAAGAAAAAAAGACTGGAACACATTTCTACAAAGTGACGAATGTAAAAAATAAGAGCAAAAGAAATAAAAAGAATTGATAACATGATAAGAAAAGAACACAGCGGATGCTACATATATATTCACCATTGATTACTCAGGATTTAGTTTACATCCAGCCTACATATGTAAACATACAGATGCCATCATTTTTGCTTAGGATTTGCGATAGATTGAAAGCACTGTATTGCATCTAATTATATTTAATTTATCTAAGACAGAAATAAAAAACAATTTTAAGGGTTTCTCATAAAAAAAAAAAACATACCGTACTTCATTATTACACTTAACATCTCTTGGCCCAATAGAGTCCTCATGTGAATGGACCTTTCTTCTAAGCCCGCCCCTTAGATATTGTTACTAAGGTCCTATGAAGCTACCATGTTAAAACATACACGTAGGCCTACTTGTGTATTTGTGGGTTAACATGTGTGCTTGTAAGACATGAACATATTCCTGGCTCTGTTGTGGTTGTTCAGTTGTTAAGTTTGTTGACACTCTTGAAAGGTCTGCATGAAGTAGATATTGGTGTAAGGTATTGTTTGAAAGAGACAGTTATTGTGTATGATTGCCAAAGGTGGCGCCAGTATCTTCCAGACAAAAGGGCAGATTCCATAATAAGAATGTAAGTGGGCGTGGTCGGACGTCGTAGTGATCCAGTGTAGCCTCTGGATACTATGACGATTTAGTGGTTTAAAAGGCTTATTAAGCGATTCTAGAGTCTACTAATTATGTAAAAAAATATACAGTATATATTTTTCTCCCAGACGAAGGGTGTTTTTCTCCCCGACGAGGGGATCTCTCTTTGACGGAGGCCTAGGGTCCTCCACTCCATAGCGCTACCCTTGATGATTAAGACTCGCAATTGGATAGGAATCAAGTTTTTTAATTGAAAAGTACTAATTCATGACAATATACAGTATGTATATTTTCTTCTCTAATAATTGAAGATTATTAAACATTTTTTAATGTAATTAAAAGACATACAATACCTTGTTATTGTCATCGATATTTTACACTTCCCCTGCATACTAATTTTGTGCAAAAGTTAGACATGGACATGTCTCACAAGATTTATCATTCCCTCCCATATATAATACGTTGCTGCATTATCTTTTCTAAACCCTGTCCAGATTACCAAATTCTGTTGTATACCCATATATAGTCATGATGTACCTATATATGGTCATGATGTGAACTTATTTAGCCTTGTCATGTGTTTTTGTCAAATTAGATTTGATAGTCTGAACAGGGCTTTACACCTCATGTGCTTCCTCATTTTTGTCAGAACTCAGCCACTCATTCGTCGATTTAAGGGATCATCCGGGCCACCCCTTCCCCTACCCTTCCCTCATCTTTGTTATGAGCCCGAGAAACTGTCTATTCACCAATTTCGATCAGTGGTGGCAGAAGGATTTGTCCGACGTATGGTCTGATGTCTCCGACTGGTGGTAGGGGGGTTTGGGCTACATTGGCAATCGCACAAGATAATTCAAACGCCAAGTATGATCCGAGAGAGTCCCAGCTTGGTTGGGCCGGCTGTTTTTTAAGAAGTGCATCCGTAAGACAGTAAATAGTACTTACATTCTTAAGATAGTTCTTTTAATACTCGTGTAAATTTGAATGTTTTATAATTCCAATTTCTAAAATTCGTATTCATCGCTCAACAATCTGATATATTTGCCTACTAGAACTCTGCTTCTCAAACCTTTTTTTCCCACACTAGTTGTGACCCATTTAATAACTTGATAGTAATGGTAATGGCTGTATATTACTGTAATATAAACAGTGATTGAACAGTGAAATTGAACAGTGACTTATATAAGGTACCCTAATAAAACTTGATGCTCATGCTTAAAAAATTGTTATTAGGCCCAACATCGGGTTTTTTTTTTTTTTTTTTTTTGTTTTTTGTTTTTTTTGCCTCCGACTGGTGGTAGGGGGGTTTGGGCTACATTGGCAATCGCACAAGATAATTCAAACGCCAAGTATGATCCGAGAGAGTCCCAGCTTGGTTGGGCCGGCTGTTTTTTAAGAAGTGCATCCGTAAGACAGGAAATAGTACTTACATTCTTAAGATAGTTCTTTTAATACTCGTGTAAATTTGAATGTTTTATAATTCCAATTTCTAAAATTCGTATTCATCACTCAACAATCTGATATATTTGCCACACTAGTTGTGACCCATTTAATAATTTGATAGTAATAGTAATGGCTGTATATTACTGTAAATTGAACAGTGACTTATAAAAGGTACCCTAATAAAACTTGATGCTCATACTTAAAAAATTGTTATTAGGCCCTACATCGGATTTTTTTTTTTTTTTTTGTTAGGTTTTATTTTGATTTTTTTTGTGTTTTTTGGTTTTTTTCGCTGCTTATTATTCAGTGGCGGATCCAGTAATTCGTAATAGAGGGGATCAGGTAGAGACTTTTACAGTTAAAGACTATGGTCTACCCACCTCAGCCCTGCCATGGTAGAGGCTGAGGTAAGGAATTTTATGATTATGTCCAGAAGGCCGGAAATGGCACTGTCAGACCTAAAGTCGAAAATAATTTCCTTTTTTTTTCTCTATTATTTTATATATTTTGAAAAATGTGGCGGGGGTTCAGGTGGCAGACCGGCTGCACACACGCCCCCCCCCCCCCCAAAA
>NW_022711894.1:421899-423429 GCF_011630105.1 Anneissia japonica
CACTGACAACTTATTCCTTTTCTTTACAGTGGTAAAGCATTTCTTCGTGTGTGCTTTTTGCACAAAATATTTCAATCTTTAAATAAAATAATAGGTAAACTTAATTTTAGCCCTGTGGTTACCATTATATCAACCAACCAAAATACATGGTGAGAGCGGCTTTTTAGCTGTATTATTGTTTGCATTAGTATATGTACCATTTAACTTTAATATTATTATATAGCATTAGTTTCCAATCGGCATAGTGGCCCTATGCTTTTTGGCATAACTTGCTCCCCCGTAGCATTAAATGCTACTCATAATTTCATGGAAACGAGCATAACATAGCATAATTTAGAATTGATGTAAATATCATTACATTTAGAAAAGTAAGTTGCAAAGTAATTGTAAAATGTAAAAAAGTCTAAGAGTGCCATTTCAGAGCATCTTCAGGTGCCTACTTTTAATAATATTTTCTTACCTCAACTAGAAAGGCAATTAGCTAAGGGGGTGTGCCAACGAATGTGTTGAATCCGATTTTAGAAAAATATTTCTACGTGTACATATCCACTATTTCGGGTGTAGCATTTGCTCCAGCCAATGTCATAATTTCATTTATCTTGTCACAGTTAACCAGGGGCAGGAATATCGTGTGCATGATAGGCTAAAGCTGCATTCACACCGAAGCCGAATTGGATGGTTAACGAAACGAAAAAAGAATATCGAATCAGTGGTAAAGAATAGAGGCGCGTACAAAGACGCGCATCGAAAACGTTCTACGAACCGAATTCGGATTCGGTGTGAATCTTCCTTTAAAGGCTACGTTCAGACCTATCAGATACGCCAGGCGTATCTAACGCCGGGCGTACGCTAATCCATGGCGTAACTAGCGAGATGTCCAGACGGCGATTAATGAATGCTAGCGTAAGTATTCACGCGAAATATTCGTATTCGTAATTCACGCATTTTATTTTCTGTTTACATCTAGGTTTATTTTGATTGGTCAAGTCTTGGCTGAGTTCAAAATCACAAATGCGTGACTGTCGTAAATCAGTGGCGTACGCTAATCTGGGGTCTGTTGCTGGATTACCGTACGCCAGTGATTGCGCGATAATACTGGCGTTCGCTACGCCGCGCACAAGTTCACACCACTCGATTAAAGCGTGGTTCCCACTAGGACGTACACTCAACGCAACTGACGCAACGTAAGAATATGCTCTTCCAACAAAGTCGCACCCCCCTCTTTGCGAAAAGTTGAAATTTCGCTGTAAAGCTTTGTTGCGTCAACACAACACGTAAGAAAAGTACATGGTTCCCATTTGGCGACGTATATGGCGGTTCAACTGTGTCATAATTACTACGCGTAGTACGCGTAGTACACGTACTACGCGTACTACACGTACTACGCGTACTACGCGTAGTAATTATGACACAGTTGTACCACTCGCGGTAAAATTGTGTCAAAACACCACGTGTTAGCAACATGACCATCGTAAGCCAATTAGTTGTATAGCGCCACCAATTTACTGTACGTATAACGTCTAATATCTA
>NW_022711894.1:424959-425304 GCF_011630105.1 Anneissia japonica
GATGTATAGTCTTCTATCAATTTAAGTACAGTATTTTCAAGAACCACATATGTATTAATAATTGAAAGCAAAGTATAATAGTATGAACATTGTACAAATCACTAATTTAATGTTTACTTGCTTTGTTTTATATACATTTTACAATTCTTTTCCGTAATTTACAGTTTACTTTTTTGGAGTGGATTTTCTTCATTTCGATAATTTATTTTTGTTAGGTATAGATTACTTTTATTTTACTAAATTGTTGACTTTCTATCTACATTATTTAATTTGTGTGTTTAACTTTTGCTTTCTGATTATGTACCGTACTGTGTAATCTATGTTAATTGTAAGTAAGGTACGTTA
>NW_022711894.1:425390-426648 GCF_011630105.1 Anneissia japonica
TCTGTCTCTTATACAGTGTTCGTAGCTGTCGTCGTCGTCATCATCATCATTCTCGTTAGCTGAATCAATGTCATTAAAGAATTGAGAGAAATCATCATCATAATTCTTATTAGCAGAAATTAATTAATGGAAGCATTAAAACCATACAGAAATATTTGTACATTACAGATCAAGCCTGTGTTTATTCAATAATCATCGTTTTATTATTTGGGTGGGCATAAAAGTATTTTTAATGTATTTGTTTCTTAAACATTTCAACATACAGCAGGGGCTGATCAAGAATTTTTCAAATGTAAAAATTCAGTGAAAATTGGTTAAAATCGGCTCAGTAACAAAGGAGAACATCCCGGACACACAAACCCCAATTTGCCTTTTATAGATTATAGCCCTCATATAGATGCACCACTCCTATGTGTTCCATCGATGTAAAGGTGTAATTTCCAAAATAAATAATTATAAATAATGTTAGATACAGTTCAGTAGATATTAGACGTTATACGTACAGTAAATTGGTGGCGCTATACAACTAATTGGTTTACGATGGTCATGATGCTAACACGTGGTGTTTTGACACACTTTTACCGCGAGTGGTACAACTGTGTCATAATTACTACGCGTAGTACGCGTAGTACGTGTAGTACGCGTAGTACGCGTAGTACGTGTAGTACGCGTAGTACGCGTAGTAATTATGACACGGTTGAACCGCCATAGACGTAACGACGCAGGCGGTCCTACTAAAAAACGCCCGGAGCGCCCGGTGACGCCCGGAGAAACCAGAGACGCCCGGAGCGCCCTCAATGGACGCCGGGACGCTCTCGATACGCTCAGAGGAATCCGAGGACGACCGGGTCGGGATTAATTAATGTACCTACGGTAATGTTAGCGGTCCCAATTTTAATCCTAGTTTGCCTAGCTTTAGATCAAATTATTCTTTTCCTTTTTCTTCCTTTCAGGAACCCAAATGTCGAGGGAGAAATGTAGCCTTTTGTCAGTAGGCTACCGTCAAGATAAGACAGCAGCATGGATGAAACATTAAAAACTACATAATATCATACTGTGGTGGTCTTGACTTTTTTTTTAATGTTTGTCAAATGTTGAGCCTGAGGGAGAAATACATTATAAACACCTTTTCCTTTCTATTCAGGAATCGAAATGTTGAGGGGCAAATATAACCTATTTATTAGTACTGTACCACAATTAGATGAGACAGGAATGTGGTTCGGTGGTCTTGATTTTTTTTTAATGTTTAAAGCGTGTT
>NW_022711894.1:428550-432976 GCF_011630105.1 Anneissia japonica
GCATAACTATAAATGTTCATATATCTTTGGGATGATGCTATTTTATTATTTATATAATCTAATCATTTAATTGACCATCCTTGATTATGTTACTTGTTATTGGTTGTTATGAGTAAGATTAGCTAGTACAATATGCAGTAGTACATTATAACTCTCATTATGATTAAATATGAGAACAGTAGAATTGTTGACTATATGTACTATATATATCCATACAGGTCAGTTTAGCTCGATACCTCAGTGTAGAAATTGGTATTGTCATGGGTGAGGTAATTTATCACCACCAGGCCAAAAGTTAATAGCCTTAGTACCTGTCTCTTATACACATCTAGATGTGTATAAGAGACAGGGTAGGGGGTGTGTGCAAGGGTGCAGTTTTGAAGGGGGGGATAGATAGCCGGAAATAACACACTTATTTATATAGTAAAATTCATCATCATCACATCACCATTATAAATTATAGTTTAGTCAAAATGACACAGGTCTCAACCGACGTTCTAGGTCTCAACCACAGAGACCTAGAACGTCATGTTTACCCACCTCGACTTCCTGGCCTTGAGTCGATACAGACAGGTACTGTACAACACACTGTACTGTATACCGACCTTAGAACATCATTTAAAATGCATGTTTATTACTTTAGTTTTAAATTATTTATTGTTCCACCATTTTTTTATTTTGTCAAAGTTTATTATCAATAAGATTTACGCAAATCAACTTAATGTGTATCGTACTATCGTACAATATAAGCGAAAGGCTAAACAATCTACGAAGCGAACCTACAAAGCAAAAATGTGTTGTTTATTCATATTTGCAGAAAGACTGCCGTAGCTTTAGAATAACTGTAGCTTTAGAATAAACAATGTATTGCTGGGTCATTTGTGAATGAAAAGCACAAGTTTAGACCGTTAATTTAAAGCATGGAGCTGTTTTTTCAATAAGAAAAACTTACAATTGAGTCTCGCCTTCCACTCGCTGACGACTACAGGAACTTGTTTGTACTGTTGTATTATTTTTAATTAATTAGACTGAGGCCTAGCCTATTTTTATTTACAATTATTTTACCTCTTTTATTCTGTCAAAAAATTATGTCCTCAGTAACAATACACATATGTGAGCCTGGTTGTAAAACTGCTGAAAAAAGTTTACAGCACTTTGAAATTTTGGCCTAAAATACCTTATTTTAAACTATTTAAGATGGGAGTAGGGAAATAAATTTATGTTTTTAGTCAGTTTTACATATACTGTGGATATGAAATATAACAACAATTTGGCTAAATATTTACTCATCACTCTATCATTAAAAAAATCGATCGGAAAGATGATGGCATCCATTATGGTGGGAAACACTATGTTTTTAATGTAAAAATAATTTTATTGTTATTAAAGTATAAATACAATCTCAAAACAATATTATACATACAGGAATAAAATACAACATATATGTATATATATACAGTATAATCAATGAACTACTGCAAAGTCAACCAAATTAACCCAACGAAATAGTGAAATTTTGCTTTAACATACCAATTTTTTTAGGCACTTAGTTTTTTTCTCTAACTGTGAAAACTGACAGGACCTTAGTTAAATACTTACATATTATAGTCGTTCAGTGGTGGCTCCAGGGGGTCAGATAGGGTGGGTCCAAACACAGGGCCGACTAGACCCTCGGTCAGATTCCCGGAATAAACTTCCCTGGGCTTATGGGAGAGTTTCTTTTTAGCTTTGTATTGCCCAAAATGTTTGCTTTTAAGCCAAAATATTAGGGATTGGCAATCAAAATAATGTTATATGGATAAGCAAATCATTATTTGGGGTGTGGCAACCTTGTCGTGGCATCGGACGATGGGAGTCTAGGCCTGTCAGACGGGAATTCTCTACCTCCCAAGCAAATTTGGAATGATGACGTCAACACACCGAATTCCAAGACTACCACAATCAAAATTAAGGGAAATGTTTACCTATTTAAATTTAATCTTTCTACACTACATTTTTCTTCATCATCATTAGTATACTATTATGTTGTTACTCTATAATATTATTAATATAATATATCATTATTCTTATGCGTTTTAAAAAATGTATAGTTTATAATTCACGTTAATATTAGCGTTAGTACTGTTATTCTTAATATACTGATGTCATTATTATTATTATTATTATTATTATTATTATTATTATTATTATCATTATCATCTTCCTTATTGTCATCTCCATCCTCATTATATTCCCCATTATAAAGAGGATGTTGATGATGATGAGGAGAAGAAAGATGATGAGGATGATGGTGAGGAAGAAGATGATGGTGATTACGATTGATGATAATGGTTGTTGATGATAATGATTGTGATGATGGTGATGAGAATGATAGAAAATGATTGATGAGAATGATGATGATGATGATGATGAAGAATGAGGAGGATGAAGATTATGAGGATGATTATAACGACGATAGATGATTGATAAGAACATAATGAATATGGGGACCTTGTCCTTATCTTCATTCTTGTCATCCTCATCTTCATCATCCTCATGATGATGGTAGTGACTGATGATGAAGAGGACAATGATGAAAATGATAATGGTAATGATGACGATGATGATGATGATAATAATGAGGATGATGGTAATGATGATTATGATTATGGTGATTAAGATAGGAATGATGATGAGGAGGATGAGGATGATGCGGCTGATGAGAAGGAAGATGATGAGGTAGATGATGATGGATGGTGATGAGGAAAAAATGATGCTGATAAGGATCATGGTGAGGATAATGATGATAATAAGGAGAAGGATTAAGATGATGAGTTTGATGATGATGAAAATAAGGATGATGATGATGATTATGATTGATGATAATGGTCGTTGATGAGGGTGATCGTGATAATGATGAGGATGATTGATGAGAATGATGTTGATGAGGTTAATGATGACGAATGATGAGAAACATCCCGTCTGCCCCTCATCCTCATCTTCATTCTTGTCGTCCTCACCCTCTTCATTATCATCCTCATGATGAGGATGATGATTGATAATGATGATTAATAAGGATGATAATGTGGTTGATGATGAGAGATGATGATTGTAATGAGGATGATGATGAGGATGATAATGACAATGTTGATGATAATGAGGACTACGATGATGAATGAGTGATGATGATAAGGAGGATGAGGTTGAGGTTGATGATGGATGAGAATGATTAGTAGGATGAAGGTGATGATGTTAACAATGATTGGTGAGGATGGTGATGAGGGTGACGATGATGGATGAGGATCAATGCCATGGCCAGGATTTTCAAACTGTGTGGGACAATATCAGAGCGGACCCACTTTACGTGTAAATTCAAACAATTTGGACCCATTTTACGCAAAAATATGAAATATCTGGACCGATTTTCTTAAATTTTACCCATATCTAACTAAATATAAGGTATCTGGATCCATTTTATGCATAAAATTACATAATTTGGACCCTTTTTAAAAATGTGGACCATTTTTTGTGGACCCATTGGAAAAATGGTGTGGGACTGTCCTAACTGTGCCAATAGATGACTATGCCATTGATGATGATGAGGATGATGGATGTGGATGAATATGATGATGAGGATGATGATGAAGAATGAGGAGGATGAAGATTATGAGGATGATGATAACGACGATAGATGATTGATAAGGACATAATGAATATGATGACGATGACGATGGATGAGTATGATGTGATGATGATGATGGTGATGATTACAACGATCGATGATAGTAAGGATGATTATAATGATTAGACAACAATGAGAATGAGAATGATGATGACGATGACGAATATGATGAGGATGATGATGACGGATGATAATAATACTGTAATTATATCAATAGTGGTAATAAAAATATTATAAATAATATTATTATATAACATTACTAACAATGTAATTCATTGTAATATTAAAATATAATTTTGAAAAAACAGAAATAAAATATAGTAATATATATAATATCAATAATGATTTCAACAATAATAAATAAGCATAATACTACTATTAAAATAATAATATGTATATATATTTTATATGTGAGCTCTTTGATGAGATTGTAATTTGTACAATAGTAATAATAGTAATAATAATCCAAATGATAATAATAATAATAATAATAATAATAATAATAATAATAATAATATAATAATCTTACAAAAATAACCATTTTCTCCGCCAAGATGAACACCATCTTGGAAATTGGCATTAAGATCATTTCAATTAAAATTGATAAAGACAGTAAAGAGTAACTAGTTAACTAAGTTGATTGTCAATTTTTATATTTATTGCAAAACTAGAGGTGAATAATATAATGTCATAGTTTTTTTCAATTTACCCCGTTCCGAGTGCAGAAATTGAATTGATGGGTCTTTCAGAGCAAAATTTCGCTAT
>NW_022711894.1:433617-444093 GCF_011630105.1 Anneissia japonica
TATGGATATATATTTTTTGAAATTGCTCTGATAACAATAAAGTTAAATTTACATTTTAAAAAGTTTTACCGCCAATGGCAGCCATGTTGGAATTTTTGTGATGACGTCATTATTCTGATTAAATTTTTTAACGAGAGTGAGGAGTAACTATTTAGCTAAGTCCTTGTTACATTTGATATACATAGCATATGTAAAAGTGACTAAAAACATACATTTATTTCCCTTACCCCATCTTAATTAGCCCAAAATAGGATATTTTATGTCAAAATTTTAGAGCGCTATAAAAAAAATTGCCCAAGCTCTAAGAATGCGGATTTTTTTTCTGAGACACTATATGATAAACTGATTCAGAAAAACCAAAAATTAATTTTCCGTTACTTTTTTCCCGCTAATTTCCTACTACATCCAGGCTATTAATAAAGTACAACCAAGATTTATCGTTGGACTGTAATCTTCTTAACTGGAATCTATAACAACTGTAAATACAACTTTTATTATCTGCATTAATTAAACGTAACCAATAACGTAAAGCATTTCTAATTCCAGCAACACAAAGTGAAAATCTCACGCTTTCACCCATAACTGTAATAGTTGGAGCTGTGCTGCCTATTCCTAAAATGAATCTGCAAAACCTAGAGTGATTTTTTTCAATAATTGGTATGTCATTGATTCCCCAGATCTCACTGCTATACATTAATATTGGTACTATTTTTAAATCAAAATTTTTTTTTCCACAAATGTATTGGTAAGTTGCCAAATTGGTTATAATTTAATCGTTTTAAAGTAGAAAGAGCTTTGTTTGCTTTTGTACAGTTATAACTAATTGCATTTGAATGAAACACTACACCAAGATAATTGTAAGATTTAACTACTTGTAATAAAACATCTTTATAATACCATTTTTCCATTTTTTTTAAATTTTCCCCCATTTTTAAAAACTACAACATTACTTTTTTTCAATATTAACAGTAAGACCCCATTTATCACAATAGACAGCCAATTTGTTTAAAGAAGATTGCAAACCAAAAACAGTGTCATTCATAAGAACAAGGTCGTCTGCATAAAGTAAATGGTTAATGAGTAAATCGCCAATTTGAATTTTATGTGTACGTTCCGATGAATTTAATATTTTACTTAAATAGTTAATAAATAAATTAAAAAGAAAAGAGGATAGAGGTGACCCTTGTTGAATACCAATTAAACATCTGAATTGATTACTGATAATACTTTCAACTTTTACATTGGCAGAATGTTTGTCATACATTGAAATAATAATGTTAAGTATATTTTGTTTTAAACCTTCCTTCTTTAATTTAAATATTAGAAACTGATGATCAATTGAATCAAAGGCTCTTTTGAAATCAATAAAGGCAACATATACTCTTCCTCTTTTTTTTTTATAAATATTTATGAATTATTGTGTTTAAAATAAAAACATTATCCATGGCCCGATGACCCTTCCTAAAACCTGCTTGTTCCTGATGAAATAAATTATTATCTTCTGCCCAATTATTTAATCTAATATTTATTATGTAAAGAAAAACCTTACCAAGTAGTGGAATCAATGAAATGCCCCTAAAATTACTGGGATTATTTTTGTTACCCTTTTTGTAAATCGGAATAATGAGACTTATTGCCCATTAGGTAGGATATATTCCCGTTCCCGCCAGGTGTATTAATATTAAGAGGGAATAAAGAACATATACTATAGTATCAACAATAGAATTAACACATTTAAAAAGAAAAGCCATATCAATAATATTTCTCTAAGTGAGGAAGTGTGTATGAAACAATATCGTCATTTTTAAAATTGTGATTTAAAAAATATAAAAATTTAGACTGGACTTTCTCAATCTGATGGGCTTGTAAGAACGAAATAGAACTACAGTATAAATAACACTGGAATAAAAAAAAATATCTAACTAAAGAAATGTAAAGATGCAATATACAGCTGTGGGTCAATTATGCATGGTCTTGTATTATACCATGTTATCTGAGATTAATCAGTGGACTTTTTAAATACTCAGTACGTCCCCAATTACTGGCCAGTAAAATAAATGTATAAAAATGGTTCGTGTGGGAATCAAACCCACAAACTCCGATTTATCTAGCCAGATAACAACCACTATAAAAGCTAAGTTTGCCTCAAGAAATGAAGGAGTGAGGAGTGTTGTGTTATCGTATCAAATACACAGTACGTCCTTGAATACTAGCCAATGAAGATTAAAAATAGAAAAAAAGAAAAACCTGGCTCGTGTGGGAATTGAACCCACTATCTAAAAAAAAAAACCTGGCTCGTGTGGTGAATATTCATAGATTCTTCTCATATAGAATATATAAATTAAATTTGGATAAAGCCCTGGCCTTCTGTCTTCCTGTTGGTTTGTCCTGTTTTTGAGACTGATTTATTGAATATTATTTTTAACTTGTTCACTGTAACCTTCTCCTAGACATACGTGAGTTGACATACCAAGCATACCGTCACCGTACTGCACTACTTACAAAGCACTGTTCTACTCTATTATAATCATGATCACAAGATGCCTAAACGTTTTGTACGTGAATGCTCGTAGTATTATAAGAACAATTCACGACCTGCTAGCCCTTGTTGAGACTGAAGATCCTCACATCATAATTATAACTGAAACCTGGCTACAGGAGGACATTTCTGATGCCGAGCCTGGATTGTTGGATTACACTCTTTACCGCAAGGATAGAAATAGAAGAGGTGGTGGTGTGTTAATTGCAATACATAAGAATGTTCACTCTTCAAGTGCATCCATCATTGTAGTTTGTCCTGAAGTCGAACTTGTGTGGACAGAAGTATATCATTTCTCAAAAAATCACTGATTGGGGTTCTTTATAGACCTCCAAATAGTAAAGTAGATTTTTTTGATAATTTCCATACTTGTATTGATAGTGTTTTTGAAAATATTAGTCAGTACCGTGATGTTATACTGACCGGTGACTTTAATATTGCCTTGCTTTCTTCTGATAAATTTGATAATACTCTGTACAATAAGCTAAATTCGATAATACTCTGTACAATAAGCTAAATTCTGATTTAGATTGTCTGGATGTTACCCAGTTGGTAAACTTCAAAACTAGATACAATGACACTGATAAATTTTACGGAAAAGGTAATATTATTGATCACGTATATACTAATAGACCTGATTTGATTAACGACTGTCTTCCACACTCTGCATTACCAGGTTGTAATCATATTGGTATTTCATTTTCTCTTAAGACATACTTGCCTCACCCTCCCACTCCTCCTCCCGGTTACTTTCTGCAGTACTCTCAGGTTATCATTGAATATTTTATATCCATATTCGCTAACATCTCTTGGGAGCCATGTTTTTTGCATGAAGACATTAATGAAATCTGGTCTGAATTTAAATCAATATTCCTTTCAAACATTTATAAAGCTGTTCCTTTGCGCAAGGCTCGCTCCAAACCAAAGAAACCTTGGATTATTGTAGAAATCTTAAAACTGTCCAGGAGGAAATCCAGGTTATATAAAGCTGCAATTAAAGCTTAAAACCTTCTTTAAACCCCATGCACAGACTAAATGGAATGACTTCAAGTCTGTTAGAAATCACCTATGTTACTTAATTAAGTCTTCGTATCGTGACTACATCACCAAAATTATAAACAAATGTAACCCCAAAAACAACAAGGCCTTCTGGTCTTATGTAAGGAGTTGTAGAGCAAAGCCGACAACCACAAGTTTTAAAATTAATGAATCTTATACTAACGATCCGAGTGAAATTGCCCAATCCTTTAATGAACACTTCTCTTCAAATTTTAGTAGCCAGTCCTACAAGGACATTACTTCCCCTACTGACATTAGGCCTTCTGAACTGGATGAAGTTCCTCCAATTCAAACCTCACCGCAGATGGTTCTCCAATTGATTAACAAATTGAAGTTCGGGAAGTCCCCCGGATCTGACAATATTACAAATTCTATGTTGAAATTAAGTGCTATATATGTATGTGAGCCATTATCTAAAATGTTTAATATCTCACTTGATAAAGGTATGTTACCAGACGATTGGAAACATGCCAATATAGTTCCAGTGTATAAAAAGGGAGAGCGAGCTTGTGTTCGGAATTACAGACCAATATCTCTCTGCTCTGTTGTAGGCAAAATGCTCGAAAGAGTAGTAGTTGACATTACATCATTTATGTTAGACAAAGGGCTTGTCTCCAGTTTTCAACATGGATTCATTAAGGGCCGTTCTTGTTCTACTCTCTTGTCGTCAGTGATTCACTATTGGTCTGCAGTTCTTGACTCAAGATCCCCTCTCCATATTGACGTAGCTCTAGATTGGAGCTCTGCATTTGACCGGGTTGATCATCCAGCTCATCCGGCTAAACTTTATAATTATGGATTTTGTGGCTCGCTCTGGAGGTGGCTTCATTTTTTTCTTATTGGGCGCTCCCAAACTGTTCTTTTTCGGGGTCAATCTTCTCCTGTAGCCCCTGTGACCTCTGGGGTCCCCCAGGGGTCAGTCCTCGGGCCTATTCTTTTTAATTTATTTATCTACCTTCCTGATACTATCCAATCTTCTATCCCTCTTTACGCCGATGACACTCTTCTTTATCGTGCTATTTTCTCTTCTAATGATGAAGCCATCCTCCAGAGTGATCTCGACCATGTTTGTAGGTGGAGCGGGGGGTGTGGAATGTCCCTCAACCCTCAACCGAAAATGTAGAGTAATGCGAATCACTCTATCAACTAGTCGAGCACAATCTCCAAAAAGTTATCACATCAACGAGGCTTGCCTTCAGCTCACTTCTTCTCACAAGTACCTTGGTGTTAACATTGCATCTAATTTATCATGGGGTGCTCACGTTAATGATGTCATTTCCAAGGGTCTGAAACTTCTTGGCTATATTAAGCGAACTTTGAAATACAATCACTCCGAAGACTTTATCAAATTATATAATTCCCTCGTGAGACCAATTTTAGAGTATGGAGTACCGAGTTGGTATCCATTTCAAGCTGGACATTTGAAATCTATTGAAAAGTTTCAGAGAAAAGCAACTCGTATTAGCATCCCAAATGAACTCAGATCTGTGTTAAGCTATGAGGAGAGATTAGTTAAATTTAACTTGATCTCTATGAAGGCTAGATACGATTTCATTCTTGTAGCTTTTGTTTGTAAATGCTTTTATCATGTGTATGATTTAAACTGTTTGGAATTTGTTAAAATCAACACTAGACACTCTGATGATTTGCGTTTTAGGCATGCCTTTGCCCGAACAAATGCATTTAAATTCTCTGCTTTCAATTATTTTCCCATTGTATGGGAAACTCTTCCACTTGAAGTACGTATTGCTGCTCTCTTTAACATTAACTTATTTCTGAGAAAGCTAAAAGAACATTTTTACAACTGAGAGAGTTTCAGATATGCCTATGCCCAAGTCAAGCTAAAAGTGAACTCTAATTACTTAATTTTCTCTTTTTGGTGTTTGTTGGTTTGTGAAGTGGGGGCAGGGTTTGGGGGTGGGTGTTTTCCTATTTCTGATCAAATTTTTTGTGCACTTTTTTATTTTTTTGTGTGATTGTTTAATATTTATAATAATTATTATGCTGGTAATTGTAATTTAAATTATTGTAGTTATTATTATTGTTGTTATAATAATAATAATAATAATAATAATAATAATAATAATAATAATAATAATAGTAATAATAATAATAACAATAATAATATAAGTAATGAACATATTTGAAATAAATGAAATAAATAAAATGAAAAAATAAACTGCCTTAAAAAAAAAAAAAAAAAACAATGTTCGTTTGGGAAATGAACACACAACCACCAGGTTTGCTATTCATTATTTACCATCAAATAAACTGCCTTAAAAAAAAACAATGTTTGTGTGGGAATCCAACACACAACAACCAGGTTGCCTATTCATTATCCACGATCAACTAAACTGCCTTAAAAAAAAAATTGGTTCGTGTGGGAATTGAACACACAACCACCTGGTTTTCCGTAACATGATTAGTCTATTTTTTCCTAATTTGCATAATTAATTTTTCAAACATTTTTGTCTATTTAAAAAAAAGTGCGTAAGTTATAAAGATGATAACAATCAAAAATCTATTATAAATTTAATTCTACATTTTTAGACATAGAAATTAACCCTCTTGGCCCACGGCCCATTTTTGACACTATTACCATGCGTATTGTTAACCTGTATTGTATATATACAAAGAATTTTTTCTAGTAGGATCAGAGTTGACTAACTGGTACTTGGTGTGGTGCTAGGTTTATCGCATATATGGTTTAGGGGCCGCGGTTTACCTCCCTCCGTTTAGTCAGGCTGGATCAGGAGTAGTAAACTCGGCGATCGTGGGTTCGATTCCCACACGGGGCAAGTCTTTTTTATATATTTTTTTTTTTTGATGGTCGTGGGTTCGATTCCACACGAGCCAAATTTTTTTTTTTTTTTTTTTTTTTAAGGAGTTTAGTTGATTGTGGATAATGGAGGTTGTGTGTTCGATTCTCACACGATCTTTACGTGTATGATGTAACCATGGCTGTGAATTGTGATTATTACAGCATGCACGCAAAGATTGTACGCGGCGGATACCCTACGCGGTAGATACCCTACGCGGCGCTATTTACACGATCTCTTGTTACATTTCGCCAGTGACGTCATGGTAAAATCGTATATAATCGCCTATAACTTCATAAAAAATAGCCAAAAAACGATTTTAATGTTGATTCTATTATTAATGGCATATCAAAAATCCACTCTAGAACAAAAAATCATTTTGCTAGTTCTCTTTTAAGTAGTGTTCATCGTGGGTGATGTATTTAGTCTTTATCATGGCCCTTGGTCCTAGTACAAGTCAGAGCTATATTTATAAAGAATTGCGACCTTTCGCTCCTTGGTTCGCGAAGGTCACGTGGTATACACCGTCCATTTTGTGTCATAATCTTCTCGATGAACACATCACTTTGTATGGACAGCATATTAGAACTAGATGTGTATAAGAGACAGATACACAGTACGTCCTTAAATACTAGCCAATAATGAAGATTAAAAAAAGAAAAAAAGAAAAACCTGGCTCGTGTGGGGGAATTAATAAATTATATTGCTTCTAATATGTCTACAACTCATAGCTGTTTTATATTGCTGTCTTTCTATATTTTTTATGTATATATATATATATATATGTATACGTTTTCGTTCCTTGGCACGTACTGGCCAAGGACATTTATTTTATCTTTTATATAAAGGCCTTCGGCCCAAATAAAATATAATTGCTATTTACAGAGGGAATGATCACTTCTACGTTTAAATGAGTGATAAAGAAATTTACATAAACAACTTATTGTATTGATGTCAGTAGTGGACATTAATTGAGTAAACTTAGCTTTGGATGGATTAACAATAAAATACTTGAATATATAATGTTTACGAATATCAGTGTAACAAGGGCAAATTAAAGTAAAATGGTACTCATCTTATACTAAATTTAATGTACAATGTTTGCATAATCTATCTTTTTTTTTTATCAATTTTTGACCATCTACCAGTTTCAATTTCTAATTCAAGGACTCCTAAACGCAACTTAATGAGAATACGTCTATATTTAAAATTTTGTATATGCATTAGGTATAGTTCGATTGTAAAATTATATTTAAATGTCACATAATACTTAAGTCTGGAAAATAAATGAATTTGTTCATGAAAATTTTGACGTTCAATATTAGTTAGACGAGTAGTTATTTCAGATATAAAAGCAACATTGTTCTCAACATATTGTTCATACCAATTTATACCAAAATCAATTGAACATAATTTCTCCTTATAGTCTGGTTGTAAAACTGCTGTAATGAACTTTAGCGAGAAAAAAGTAAAGGAAAATTAATTTTTGGTTTTTCTTAATCAGCATACCCTAAAAAAAATCCCCATGCCTGGGGCTTGGGCAATTTTTTTTACAGCACTTTGAAATTTTTACCTAAAATACCCTATTTTAAACTATTTAAGATGTGGGTAGGGGAAATAAATTTATGTTTTTGGTCACTTTTACATATACTGTGGATATGAAATGTACCAACAACTTGGCTAAATAGTTACTCACCATTCTCATTTAAAAATTTGATCAGAATGATGACGTCATCATGATAAATTCCAAGATGGCGTCCATTAAGGTGGTAAAAACTATGTTTTTAATGTAAAAATATTTTTATTGTTATCAAAGTACAATATAATCCCAATACAATATTATATATACAGGATATATATATATATATATATATATATATATAAATTATATATATATAATTAATGAACTACTACAAAGTTAACCCAACGAAAAAACGAAATAGTGAAATTTTGCTTTAACATACCAATTTTTTTAGGCACTAGGTCTTTTTCTATAACTGTGAAAACTGACAGGACCATAGTTAATACTTACCCATTATAGTCGTTCAGTGGTGGCTCCAGGGGGTCAGATAGGGTGGGTCCAAACACAGGGCCGACTAGACCCTCGGTCAGATTCCCGGAATAAACTTCCCTGGGCTTATGGGAGAGTTTCTTTTTAGCTTTGTATGGTCCAAAATTTTGCTTTTAAGCCAAAATATTAGAGATTGGCAATCAAAATAATGTTATATGGATAAGCAAATCATTATTTGTGGTGTGGCGTCCTTGGCATCGGACGATGGGAGTCTAGGCCTGTCAGACGGGAATTCCCCACCTCCCAAGCAAATTTGGAATGATGACGTCAACACACCGAATTCCAAGACTACGACAATCAAAATTAAGGGAAATGTTTACCTATTTAAATTTAATCTTTCTACACTATATTTTTCTTCATCATCATTAATATACTATTATGTTGTTACTCTATAATATTATTAATATAGTATATCATTATTCTTATGCGTTTTAAAAAATTTATAATTTATAATTTACGTTAATATTAGCGTTAGTACTGTTATTCTTAATATACTGATGTCATTATTATTATTACTATCATTATTATCTTCCTTATTGTCATCTCCATCCTCATTATATTCCCCATTATAAGGAGGATGTTGATGATGATGAGGAGAAGAAAGATGATGAGGATGATGGTGAGGAAGAAGATGATGGTGATTACTATTGATGATAATGGTTGTTGATGATAATGGTTGTTGATGATAATGATTGTGATGATGGTGATGAGAATGATAGAAAATGATTGATGAGAATGATGATGATGATGAGGACTACGATGATGAATGAGTGATGATGATAAGGAGGATAAGGATGAGGTTGATGATGATGAGAATAAGGATGATGATGGATGAGAATGATTAGTAGGATGGAGGTGATGGTGATGATGTTAACAATGATTGGTGAGGATGGTGATTAGGGTGACGATGATGGATGAGGATCAATGCCATGGCCAGGATTTTCAAACGGTGTGGGACAATATCAGAGCGGACCCACTTTACGTGTAAATTCAAACAATTTGGACCCTTTTTACGCAAAAATATGAAATATCTGGACCGATTTTCTTAAATTTTCCCCATATTTAACTAAATATAAGGTATCTGGATCCATTTTATGCATAAAATTACATAATTTTGACCCTTTTTAAAAATGTGGACCATTTTTTGTGGACCCATTGGAAAAATGGTGTGGGACTGTCCTATCTGTGCCAATAGCTGGCTATGCCATTGATGATGATGAGGATGATGGATGTGGATGAATATGATGATGAGGATGATGATGAAGAATGAGGAGGATGAAGATTATGAGGATGATGATAACGACGATAGATGATTGATAAGGACATGATGAATATGAGGACAATAACGATGGATGAGTATGATGTGATGATGATGATGGTGATGATTACACGATCGATGATAGTAAGGATGATTATAATGATTAGACAACAATGAGAATGAGAATGATGATGACGATGACGAATATGATGAGGATGATGATAATACTGTAATTATATCAATAGTGGTAATAAAAATATTATAAATAATATTATTATATAACAGTACTAACAATGTAATTCATTGTAATATTAATATATAATTTTGAAATAACAGAAATACAATATAGTAATATATACATAATATCTTTAATGATTTCAACAATAATAAATAAGCATAATACTACTATTAAAATAATAATATGTATATTATATGTTTTATATGTGATTGCTTTGATGAGATTGTATTTTGTACAATAGTAATAATAGTAATAATAATAATAATAATAATAATGATAATAATAATAATAATAATAATAATAATAATAATAATATACTAATCTTACAAAAATAAACATTTTCTCCGCCAAAATGAACACCATTTTGGAAGTTGGCATTATGATCATTTCAATTAAAATTGATAAAGACAGTAAAGAGTAACTAGTTAACTAAGTTGATTGTCAATTTTTATATTTATAGCAAAACTAGAGGTGAATAATATAATGCCATAG
>NW_022711894.1:444108-450312 GCF_011630105.1 Anneissia japonica
GTGTGTGTGTGTGTGTGTGTGTGTATGGATATATATTGTTTTGGAATTGCTCTGATAGCAATAAAGTTAAATTTTAAATTTACATTTTAAAAGAGTTTTACCGCCAAACTGGCAGCCATCTTAGAATTTTTTGTGATGGCGTCATTATTCTGATTAATTTTTTTAACGAGAGTGAGGAGTAACTATTTAGCTAAGTCCTTGTTACATTTGATATACATAGCATATGTAAAAGTGACTAAAAACATACATTTATTTCCCTTACCCACATCTTAATTAGCCCAAAATAGGATATTTTATGTCAAAATTTTAAAGCGCTGTAAAAATAATTTCCCAAGCTCTAAGAATGGGGAATTTTTTTCTGAGACACTGTATGATATACTGATTCAGAAAAAACAAAAATTAATTTTCCTTTACTTTTTTCCCGCCAATTTCCTACTGCATCCAGGCTAATACGTTGTTTCTAAATATAACATCTACATAATGCCATATGTTACTTGACGCGCTTTGTTTTCTGCACATAGCTATAGAATTAGTTTCCAATCGGCATAATGGCCATATGCTTTTTGGCATAACTTGCACCTCCGTAGCATTAAATGCTACTCATAATTTCATCATAGCATAATTTAGAATTAATGTAAATATCATTACATTTAGAAAAGTAAATTGCAAAGTAATTGTAGAATGTAAAAAAGTCCAAGAGTGCTATTTCAGAGCATCTTCAGGTGCCTACTTTTAATAATATTTTCTTACCTCAACTAGAAAGGCAATTAGCTAAGGGGGTGTGCCAACGAATGTGTTGAATCCGATTTTAGAAAAATATTTCTACGTGTACATATCCACTATTTCGGGTGTAGCATTTGCTCCAGCCAATGTCATAATTTCATTTATCTTGTCACAGTTAACCAGGGGCAGGAATATCGCGTGCATGATAGGCTAAAGCTGCATTCACACCGAAGCCGAATTGGATGGTTAACGAAACGAAAAAAGAATATCGAATCAGTGGTAAAGAATAGAGGCGCGTACAAAGACGCGCATCGAAAACGTTCTACAAACCGCATTCGGATTCGGTGTGAATCTACCTTTAAAGCCGATTTTCCACTTGGCGAATTTATTCGTGCGAATCGAAAGCGTCGGTTCATGCACATGCGTGTTCACATTCCTATGGGAGTTTTTGCGAAGCGAAAAAATGCGCAACCAATTAGGGCTCAGGAAGCAAACCGACGCTTTGATTCGCCTAGTGGAAAACGGATACTTTTATAAATAATGAAAAAGTGCAATCGTAGATATAATTCTAAATATAAGATTCTAATGTATGGATAACAGAATAAACTGAAGTTATACAACTTTAATATTTCTTATTAAACTTTAAATGATACTTGGATAATAAATGAGTATTGTAATACACTTAAATATAAACCAGAAAAATGTATGGATTTAAATTATACTACAGGCGTATGGGCCTGCAGTTAGAAAACTCTGATATTTCTTATTAAAACATTAGATGATACTTTGATAATTTAATGATAATTGTAATACTGTACTTAAATATACTAGAAGCGAGTAGACTACATGTTTTTATATTTTTCTTTATCATGATTATTGGGATATTAAACACAAATTCATTTCATTCTAAAGTAAAGAAAAATGATTATAATATTGCTTAATAAATGCAGGAATAACAGTTGCTACATATTTTTTCTAAATAAACTGAAAAGTAACGATTCTTGTATATTTTATTAAAACTTACACATTATACATGCATAAATATGGTTTTGACACAAATTCGTGTATGTTATTCAGAAGATCGTTCTCAGTTCTATATTGTTGGTCATGACACTTACAGTGAGTATCACCTTGCGCTTCTTCCTTAATCAGTTATGCCAGGGAGCGGGTAAGTAACCAATTTAAGCCACAAATCTGCTGTCGTCTCTGGGTCTTGCATATCATTCTTAAGATCTGCATATACGGAATTTCTGTGGTTTGCCAAATCCCGGTCGCGTTGTTTGTCGGCGTCCGGGTTGGTCGTTCCCTTGCTGTCTTCGTACCTGGAATATTCTCTCCTCTCTCCAGTGTAATCATCCCTCCACCAGAAAATGTCGAGAAACATATTCGTAATATCATCGTAGCGGGACTCTTCTCCTGAGTGGATCATTGATAATCGCTGGTTAAGGATACTCTGTGCTTTGCTTTTTGCAAAATTAGCGTAACTTGCGGCGTATTTTTTGATCGACAAACAGTAATGAGAAGATTCTGGGAACGAAACAGTGGGATCAACGTATGCCAGTTCTTGGAGAATTGTAAGGTGCATGCCAGCGGCAATCATGAAGACACAGATGCCAGGCTTGGCGTACCTCTCGGTCATCAGCAAACCAAGAACCTTGGTAACGATCTGAGCATCTCTTGGTTCCAGCATTTCGGTCAGTCTTTTCTTTTTGTCTGTCGGGTCACCTGTGATCCCTTCTTTGGCAGCAAGGTAAGAGTTCCGTACCCATTGTTTTATGCCGTTTATTTCACCGTTCACTTCGTCGATCGTATTTTGAGTCAGCTCCTGTTTAACTATCTTCTGAATTTCCACGTAAACGGCCTCAAAGTAATTAGGAACTCCAGGGGGAAAGACATTTTCAAAAATGAACAGGCCAAGTTTTCCAGCGACGCCATTTATCAAGCCGGTCGCGAGGCTTTTGGCAATGCTCCCAACATATTTTAGGCCAAGTTGAGGAATTGGTACATTTTCCTCGTAAAAGATGTCTTCGGACCCAGTCTCCTTTCTAACCTTACTGGGTCTTACAAAAAAGCCAGGTAAACAGATGCAGTATTCTGCTAGATTTGTCCGACGGGTGAAAACAGCAGTGTACTTTGGAATCCAGTTGAATGGCATCTCGAGGTACGTGAACCTCTCCGATATCAGTACTTCGTCTCCTGAAAGTGTTGATTGACTCAGGACCTCATCCATAGTTTGGAGAAAGCACGATGTTTTGCTGTCATATTGCTTTGTCATGGCTTTATTGAGTAGAGACCTTTCTCGCTCAACCGTTTCATCCGAAGCAAGTATTGGCTGAGGAAGCCTGTACACCAAAGAGAGTGACACGATCGCTTCAGCTGGGGAATCTGAGAGAGAAAGATTCTGCTGAGGCATATCTTTCTTTAGCGTTCTTCTAAAAGCGATTCGGTTAAGAGTATCATCAACATATCGAATGGCTCTCATTCGGTCGGAGAGAAGACTTTGACTTAGCTCAGTAAAGAAAAAGGAGAAGCCCATGGTTGTTCAGACACGTCAGATGCAGAAAGTGATCGGGCCTCTTGTTGCAGATTGAGCTCACACTCTGAAAGAAATGGAAACACATGTTTAGAATACATAAATACGGCACCTTGCTAAACTTCCAATGGAGTTTCAATATAAATTACAATTCTATCTTACTCATTTCATCGTAAAACAGTAAAATCAGATACAGTATATGCATGTTAAAATAAGTGTCTCAATCATGTTTTTTGCTTTGAACATGAGTGCACCAGCCAACAACCCAATGGTGATATTTAGATTTAACATAATGAAAAATAAAATTAGATTGATGTAGCATGAATAGAGTAATATGTTTTGATACGGATGGGAATCCTATATAAAATACACGAAAAACAAAGAAAAAGAAATCCGATTGTGAAGGGTCACTGTCAAAATTGACAAGATTGGTTTACGAACTAACACATGCAGTAGGCCTATACTGATATTTTTCAGTGACATGGATTAAGGTTTATCGCACAAAAGGTGTCTTATTGGTGTCTTATTTTTAGAGTGATGTGGATGTTGTGATACAATTGAAAAAAAACAAGTTTAAATTTAATAGGGGTGTCCCCTTAATAGGGATGGCTGTAGTGTTAAAAGATATATTGCCCATCGTTTCACGGAAAATTGTCCCCTTTAGATAAATCTAAAACAAACGCCTAGTACAAATAACCTATATTGTTATCCAGGGGCGGAATTAAGGGGTGGAGGAGTGGGTGGTCCAGACCGGCCACGCCCCCCCCCCCACTTTAGTTTGGAAGGTAAAAATTAAAGAAAGGAAGAAAAAGAAAAAAGTGACAACCCAAAACGCTTCTGAACACAACTAAATTCGAGTTTGAAGAAGTGCTTGTACAGTGTTGAATGTCCTTCTCCTAAACCAGATTGTACCATACTAGGAACATTATATTTAGTTAAGAATGACATTGTCTGGTCATATACTGCCCTCTCATAATATCATAGATGAACATAGTATGAGATATCAGCATGTACTGTAATTACTTTACAAAAATATTTTGCTTAGGCCTACTTTTTTTTTTAAATACTGGAACAGGTTTTGCTAGCTTCAGTTGGTCAGGGAATGATCCACTCTCAAAGGATATGTTAATAATATGAGCGATTGGTTTTAAAAGTTCCTCATAATTATTTAATTATTAAACAGTTAGTTTGTTATGTTTATTTTCACGTATGTTCTATGGTTATCTTCGTCGCTCATGTTAAAAACGCCTCAACGAGAAAACGGTTAAAACTTTACTGTGTGTTTGTTTAAACGGCCCTTTGACAATATTAACATACAATATTATTTTTAAAACTTAACGAAGTTAGACCTCCTTTAATTATTTATGACATCCTAAAAGCAATGGATATTAGGTGCTAACATTAAAAAAGTTTCTTTAAGCCGGGCCACTCACTGCGTCGTACGACGGTCGTAAGACCGTCGGCAGACGAATCCAACTCCGGCTGTGAGTGATAGACGCGGCGCCATCTGCTTTCGGTGGTAGTATGAACGAATCGTAAAACGACCCCTTGCGTGCGTATGCTTCGTGGTATTGTATTTCTGTAGAATCTCGTCTTAAGTGTCTAATAAAGCAAGATTGTATTCATTCATTATTTTGTTATTACTTTAATTTAAGAATAAAATTGATTCTGTTAAAATTATGGAAAATTATTTTGAAACAAAAATTCTTCTGATTACTTTATATGAGGTGTGGAATTTAGAAGGATATAAACAAACGTAATTGTAAAATATTCATCTTAAACATCGTAATCATACTAAATGTCCAGCAGTTAGGTTAGAACGTAACTCCAATTCGTGAAGTTGGCCATATCATTCCTTACAAATATTAGAAACATGTTATCTTTAAAATTGATGTAAAAAGACTACTATGGGCTTAGAAAGAGAACAACTGCTGAGCACTTCCATTTAAAGATTCTATGGATTCAGTTAGGTCTTCCATTTTAATGATAATAATTTGAAGTATCTTACGCAAAGAGTACGCGATGTCAATACAAAGTAGACGAGTGATACTACAGAAAACCCCGCGTCCGAGTTTTTTTGTTACTAGTACGTTAAACATTATTTTGTAAAGAGATTACCGTACAGATTTCAATTTTACGTTCAGGACACTGAGAATATTTTCATGTTGTTGCTGAGTCTGTTCTGTTCGGGACACTTGTTTCAAATATTTCGGTTAGGCCTATAGGCACAAACGTGATTGAAAAAGGGAGATACAATACATTGCTAGAGAAATGAATTTGTTTACTTTGTAACCAACGAGAAATTAAAATTAATTTCATTTAATATATATGTATATGAAAGTTTAAGAAAAAATCATTAACTTCATTGATAACTACGTTTTTAAGTACATTATAAGAAAAAGGGATCGCCTCAAAGAAATCAGTTGTGATTATTCCGTCGCTCACATCATGAACTAACACAATTAAATTCAATTGTGTTAGTTCGTGAAATCAAAAAAGCGCGTCAAAATACGCGCTGTTGTCGTTAAGGACTTTTTGTGTGGTAAAGAATACAAAATTGCTTGACAACCAATACGCACTCGTTTTGACGCGCTACTGTGATTTCACGAACTAACACAATCTACTTTGGTTGTGTTAGTTCGTGATGTAAGCGACGATTCATTGCAATGTAATATCAATTAATAAAGGAAGAATAATTATGTAAAAATAGATTTTAACTTACCAAATACTAATGTAGATGAAGCTGAGGGTTCATACAACTCGTTCACCCAAATGTCGTGGCTCGCGTCAACCAAAACAATGAATTTGTGTTTATGTATCTGCCATTCTATAGTGTCATTTGATGGGCTGTCTCTTATACTCATCTTACTCGTGTAAATTTGAATGTTTTATAATTCCAATTTCTAAAATTCGTATTCATCACTCAACAATCTGATATATTTGCCACA
>NW_022711894.1:450709-454253 GCF_011630105.1 Anneissia japonica
ATATCTGTGAGATGAAAATTATTGATAAAAAGTAAAGAGTATCTTAACAGATATTTAGCACCCACTAAACGGATATGTTACTTGGCCACCCGCGGGTAAAATGTTAAAATCACAAACATGTAAAACACATATAATGTCTCAACATACTAGTACCACTATGCATTAGAATTTTTAATCAAAATATAAAATACCGGTAAGTTTTATGGCCTAATTATAATTATATTGTTCGTTGTTTTGTATTGATTTTGCACTCTGGTTTGCGATGTCAAATACCAACTGATTTTCCGAAATGACACAATAAAGAATTCTTGAATCTTTAATCTTTAACTATAAATGCAAAAGTGTGAGGAATTAGTTGTTTTAATGGGATTTGAATTCCCAGCTAATCTTCAGTGGCCCAGTTTATTTATTTATTTCTTATTTATTTGTTTTTCTATTTCCAAGCAACTTACAGGATGGACATAAAATATATAATATATAATATAAACTCAGCGGTTGGTTAAAGCGTCTACATCGACAGAAGAAGGTCCCTGGTTCAAATCCCGTTTCGGGCAACTTTGACTAGAGTTTTGCTCTATAATCAAGTTGCTGCTTAGGACTGGAAACACAAATAATGTATAAATATAATAGTTAATAATACAGCGCTCAAATAATATATGAGGATGATGTTAATTATAAAATCGTATCAAACATAGTTCATCAACGAAAGTTCCTTATTATAGTTGTATGGAAAAAGAGATCTGGTGGGTATCGAACCCGCAATCTCTCGCTATCTCGGCAAGCGTCGTTCTGGAAAATTCTGTAGAAGAAATGTAAATTACAAGAAAATCTCACTTAAAAAATGTTAATGAACTGCAGTTTGCTTTTATTTCAAACACATGTGGAATACATACTCTATTTCCTGGGGAGAATTCTATACATTTGCAGCAAGTATCAGCAGATGTTTATAAACTTACCAAGTACCTATTTTGTACCCTGGCCTGGTGGCGTGACCTAGTCGTAGAGAGTGCCTTTTCCCAATGGGACAAGCGCATTAAATACAAACACCGAAGGATTGATCCCCGAGCTCAAGGCGTACTATAGGCCTACATTCATTGGTGGCGGGAGGGGGAAGGGGAATTCGGAAATTATAATAATGGGCCTATCCAAAGAATGTTTTTTGATTGCCAATTTCTAATATCGTAGTCTAAAAGCACAATTTTTGCCATAGTGAGCCATAAAAATTCTTCCCCTTAAACTACCTGGGATTTTTTTTTTATTATGGGATCTTGATCATGCTCTATTTGTCCCCTAGATTCGAACACCTCCTCCCTCTCCCCTTATCGGACATGACGAACCCCAGTCGGCAAATTTCTTGTGCCGTACCGCTGTGTACATTTAAGATTCTCTACACATCACTCAATTATTAATATTGAAGGTGACAAGTCGTCGGAAAAAAGAACGAAATATCTTGCTGTAAGTCATATCTTTTTTAAGTCTGACTTACATGCTCCCAGATGGTTGACCGATTTGTAAAACACTCAGTCGATCGCACAGATGTCAGCTAAAAATGTTACATAACCCAAAAAATAAGCAAACTGAAAACACAAACCACTTAAAAATAAAGTATCCCCTAACAGTGACGTATCCGGAGAGGGGGTACTCGTGGTGCTTGAGCACCCCATCTAGAGGTTGAAACAAATTAAAGGAGCCATTGTTTGGCAGTATATACCGTAATTGTTCTGGAGAATTTTGTAGAAGAAATGTAAATTACAAATTCCCAATTGAAAATATTAATGAATTGCAGTTTGCTTTTATTAAAAAAGAATATGAAACTGCATTTTTCTTTATGGAAATTTGGATCGGTCAGTAATTTGTAGTCTATTTTGAGGTCAATTCAACATCTAACATTATAACAATAATAATATGTTAGACTTTAATATAGCGCTTAATGCCAACAATTGGTTTCTGAGCGCTTGACATTATTGGATTAAACACAATATGGAACACATTACCCTGCTCCCTGGGGAGAATTCCATACAGTTGCAGCTAGTATCGGCAAGATTTTATGTGTAAACCTACAGGTATCTATTTGTACCCCTGGCAGGGACGTATCCAAAGAGCCGTGGCTCCCCGACCCTTCCTTTGTACACAATGGAAGTATTTTAAGGCTTGTTCTTGCTCCAATTGTATGGGGTATGGGGTTAACACGTACAACAACAACAGGTAACTCGTCTTGATTTCATAACATTTATTCATCAGTGTGACGTAGCAAAATGAAATGAAATGAACAGACAGTGAAACATTTCATTAAAAAAACAAAAGAAACAAAAAAAAAACAAAAACAAAAAAACAAAAACAAACAAAAACATTGAAACACAAAAAGCGGTAGGCCTACTACTGCCATTTATTTATTTATTTTCATAGAAAACATCTCAAAATATTATCTTTAAAAACATTATTCATAAGAAGTTAACTAGATTTGTCTCTGGGCTAAAACATAACATAACTACAGGATCAATACAAATAAAAAAAAATTAAATTAAAATAATAAGAGTCAAAAACACATAAGTATAAAAAATACAAAGCAGATACAGTAATGAATACAGATATTGTAGAATAATAGGCCTATACATACAATAGGCATATACGCAGGATGAAATGTAACGTACTGTAGTACGTAGTGAATGTTGTAGAGGTCAAGGTTGAACGCGTTTCTGGAGACGTGAATGCGTTACAGAACCTCAATGTCACCGCATTACCTTCCGAAGCACGGCGGAAAAACCTGCAAAAAAAAAAAATCATTTTTACCATATTTTGGATAATTACCGTACTAAAAGTTGGTTTCTATTGATTATTAAGTAGTTTTCTACTCTCGTGTGGTAATATTTTTATCATTTTTGCGCCCGTGTGGTAGCGAGTGGTGGTCCCGAGTGGTCGCGTGTGGTCGCGAGTAGTTCCGTGTGGTATTTAGTAGGACCGTGGGATAGCGGTTGACACGTACAACGACAACAGGTAACTCGTCTTGATTTCATAACATTTATTCATCAATGTGACGTAGCAAAATGAAATGAAATGAAATGGTTTGGTACAGTATAATAATAGTTCTATATAAAAATCTTAGAATTTACGAAGACATCAGCTTAAGATTCTATATGTCTGCTTTCAACAATGGCTTATAACAAAGAGACAGATCTACTTGGCTTGGCTTCCCAAGTACCCATTCCCATTTTACATTTCAATGGGATGTACCAATTTAGGATGTTCAATTAGGGTAAATAACAAAATTAACAATGGTGCCTAAAATCATGAACCATAACATGTTCCCTGCGATCACGACACTTGGCCCCCAAGTATTGTAATCTAAAACTCACTGTAAATAGACTGATCGGGAGGCATGATTATTGGTTGAAGTACTGAGATGCCACCCAGTATACCCACCCCCGGTACAACATTATACGAAGAACACCAACATACTTGTCATGCCAACTGTTAAAGTGCAGATATCCAGAGCCAGTTCGTCCCTCTCAATAGCAAAGATGTGAGGAATTTATATATATATATA
>NW_022711894.1:454404-468400 GCF_011630105.1 Anneissia japonica
ATCTCAAAATAAAGGAGGCATTACATATTCAATGGGAGCAGCCCTCACTCAACAAACAACTCTACCATGTTCATGGCCGGCAGAACCGGGGGTGGGGGCCGCCCCTCTCCCCACTTTTTGGCAAAAAATATATAATGTCTGGAGATTCTTGTATGATCGGAAAGAAATGCAAGAAAAGAATAAGGGAAGAAGGAGGAGAAGGATGGGAAAGAGAATGTTTATCCAGGCCCCCAACGAGTTACATTTTCTCGCAATTCACATTGGCGGACTGGGGAAGGGGGGTAATCGGTCCTGACCCCTCCCTTGGGCCAAAAAATCATTAATTAAAATTTATCGACTCATGGAAAAAATCGTATGCAACTACTCATTTTTTTTATGTATGTATACACACACAGGCCTAAGGCCTATCTACTGTAATAACAATGGGAACAATTTACCTGACCGTTTTCAAGAGGGGAAAACCTTGAATTTTGAAGAACTTAAATTGAAGTCGCTAAAAGATACTTCAGAAGTCGGGAAAGCTCATTTCCCACCATTTAAAAATCAACATTTTCCCGGGAAGAACCTGAACCTCTCTTTTCTCTTTGGGTTCATTGATTCATTATAATAATTTTCAAGAGGGGAAAACCTTGAATTTTATTTTATACGTATGTATAATATATATATATAGACAGCGAAGGAGTGATACTAGAGCTCAAGGCGTACTGTATACATTCAGTGGTGACGCCAGTGGGAGGGGGAAGGGCCGTATGACGAGGTCGTCAGATCAAAAATAATGTGCCTATCCAAATAGATTGCCAGTCTCTAATATTGTGGTCAAAATACACAATTTGGGCCATAGTCGTAGAAAAAAAAAACCATTATGAACATAACTTGCTGTAATTCATATCTTAATAAGTAATATTTTAAGACTGACTTACACGCTCCCAGATGGTTGACCGATTTGTAAAACATTCAATCGATCGCAGAAGATGCCAGCTAAAAATGTTCCAAAAAAAAAAACCCTTTTTTTTTCGTAATTAAACAGACTGAAAACACATCACTCAACTACAAAATTAGTGTCGAAATTAATCATATACGCATAGTCGTGGGAACTGTTCCCTGGTAAAAGCAAAATTATAAACATTACTTGCTGTAAGTCATATCTTAATAAGTATAATAGTTTAAAACTGACTTACACGCTCCAGATGGTTGGCCGATTTGTAAAATCTTCAGTAGATCGTGCAAGATGTCTGCTGACACAAACTGAAAACACAAACCATTCAAAATTAAAGTCCATATCACTTTGGATTGGATTGGATTTATTCGGTGTAAACACCAAGGATAGCCCACGAAAGTCTAGAAGAAGACTTATTTCCAGTGGGGTCCTTCTGGTGGTGATTGGACAGTACACCGGGAGATAATCCCCTACTCTTTTCCGAAGAGTGTACTGTGTTCTTTAACGTGCACGTGGGAAATAAATGCACACGGGACCAACGGCTTAAACGTCTCATCCGAAAGACGGTGCGCTATGTAACTTGTATTTCAGCCCTCCAGCTGAAAAACACAAGGAGAGGCAGCGATGGGAATTGAACCGGGGACCTAGAGATCTCCACGGTTCAGCGCACACACAGTGGCTACCACCAGATTAGCCGACTGAGCTAAGCTGCTCTCTCACACACACACTTACAGTGGAGTATCTAGAGGGATGTGTTTGGTGGGGTTCTGGTTGCAAAAAAATAATAAAAGGAGTCAGTGATTGGCAATAATGCCACAATTTCGCTGTTCAGACCGCAAAACACTCTTATATGTCACAGATCACTCATTTATGTCACTATTAAAAATCAATAGGGCCTACTTTTCGTTTTTGTTAACTCAATTTGTCAAATTAAAAAAATAAGAAGGTACTGTAAGCTTCATTTCCAGGAATCCAGTCGAGGAAGATGAGTAACACATTAATTATTGACTGACCAATTAAATAGAAGGAACGTATTGTTTGAAGGTTTGCATGCCGATGTAATAACATATATGTTGAAGCTTGCGGTACACCGCGCAGGAAGTTCTGAAAAGAATTGTTGTAGTTGAGAAAGACTCGACGTTTCGATTTAGTTGCTTCAGTCGTCTTCGGGAGAATAATATCTGGATATTATCTAGCCTGAAGACGAATTGCTGCTATACGACATTTTTCCACTATGGAATTTGAAATTATGTTTCCTTTTTCAACTTTTAACGTTGCTAATACAATATATATTGATATTGGCACACCATCATATCATCAAAGGTAACGTTTGTCTAAATGATCTCGAAAAGAAGCCCATACACTCCATCTTGATTAGAAAAGATGGCCTTCTTTTCGAGATTACCTTTGTAAACTAAAGAGGGAGATTCATTTCGAGATGGTCTTCTTCTCGAGATTAGGTCTATTGGGCTTCTATTCGAGGTTTTAAGGTATTAGATAGATCAATAGATCAATAATCCAAATGCAATACCTTGTAAGTAAGTAAATTTTACAATTTTACTGCTGAGGATTTGGGAGCTTATACACATCATCAACAAATTAATGTAAAGTTGGCCATATCTGCATTGTGGGAAAACGAACATTGTCAACATGAATGTATGTAAGTCTTTTTGCAATAAGTAATATTTCAGACTGACTATAGCACGCAAACATATGTTTGATCAATTTTCCCATTTTTTTTTTTTAGATTAATGTATTATAAAAATATTTTTTTTTAAAATCCTGTTTAATTCTTTCAGAATGTTTTTCATTGTGTTTTCATTATCGGTTTAAAGAGAATTCAATCTGGTATCGGTACAAAATGCTGAAAATGTTCGCAACTCAGCGCCAAACATTCAGCCGTTGACGAAGTCTGGACTCTCAGCACCCCCTATTTTAATATCCTGTATATGCCACTGCCTAAAGCCTTGGTATTCGACATTTTTAGATTATTATGATGCTATATTCCAGCTTGTCTACTAAATTGGCGATCCGACCTCTGCTTATCTGAAAATAGTTTTATTTCGATTTAAAAAGTCAAGTGGGTAGGTAAGGACTAAGAAAACAAGTCGTGTAAGATGAGGAACATATTACTAATTGAATGATTATTTAAATAGATAAAATCATCGGATTTCTTGACATAGACAGGCCCATATTTAAGTAACGTCACTATTTATATATACCGTAAAACCTCGAATCAAGTTTTTTGTCCCTTTAGACGTGCTTCTTTTTGAGATGGGCTTCATTTCTAGATGTGTTCTTATCGAGATTACTTTTGCAAACTAAAGAGGGAGCTTTTTTTCAAAAGGCTATAAATCAGTGGCGTATCCACGACTTTTAAAGTGAGTGCTGAAAGAGAGTCCAGGCCACGTGAACGCCCCAATCTTCGGCGCTTAGGTGCCTACATTTTCAGCATTTTGCAAGGACATCAGAGTAAATTCTCTTTAAAACGATAATGTAAAAATTAAAAACATAAGAATTAGAAAGGATTTTTTAAATAATTATAATACATTCATCTATACAATCTTATTAAAACAAGACTTACACCAATTCATATTGGCAATGTTTGTTTTGCCACAACTACGTAGATCAACATTAATATTTGTTGAATGATGTGTACAAGATCCTAACTGTTCAGTAAGCCTGTAGGCCTACAGTTTACTTATTTACAAGCTATTGCATTTGGAGATATTCACCTAATTGACCTATCTAATACTTAAAACGTCGAATAGAAGCCCATTGGGCTTATAATCTCGTGAAGATGCCCATCTCGAAAAGAATCCCCCTATTTAGTTTACAAAGGTAATATCATCGAAAAGAAGGCCATCTCTTTTAATCAAGCGATAGTTTGCGTGCTTTTATTCAATATAGTACTTACATTTAGACAAACGTTATATTTGATGATTATGATATCGTGTCAATATCAATTGTATTGAACTAGTTTGGTTAGGCCTACAATTTGAAAACATAAACAGAATTTCGATTTCTTATGAAAAATGTCGTATAGCAGCAATTTCCAATATTTACAGTGGTGTATCCAAGGAAGTGCTTGGATGCCTATGCATCCCCCTTCAGAGGTTGAATAAATTTAAGCATCAAAGTGCCATCTTCAACTTTTCGCAAATGAGTCCCAACCCTGGTGGGGCTCAGGTGCATATCATCAGTTGCGTAACTCCTATGCGCTTTCGTGCGAAGGTCTGCGGAGTCTCCTATCCACTTACATCCCCATGTTACAATTTGGAATCCTGAATAAGTGACGTAGCGTCTATAACGCTGCTAACACGAACCGTTATTCTAACTCATTCATTGCGAGGGGCATTTACCTATTTAATAGTAGATATGTAAGATAGTTATTATTTATTCCTGCTTAATTTACTGAAAGAGCGATGTAATTTCCAAGGATTTGGATTAATAAAGTGATGTCTATGTCTATGTCTATGTCTATGAGCTAGCACCCTGACCCCAGAAAGCGTTGTTGATACAGAACACCATAATGTGTATTTGACATCGACTGTTAGAATATCATATCCAGTGACGAACTGATCTTTTAAATATAAAAGAAAATTATATTCAAATTTTTTGGACTATTTAACAATAACATTTATTCAAATATTCTATAAATTGTTAAGTGAATTATTGCACACCTTAATTGTGTGCTTACATCCCCATGTTACAATTTGGAATCCTGAATAAGTGACGTAGCGTCTATAACATTGTTGATAAGGTTTTAGTGCAGTGCATATTCATGCAAACTTGTTTTATACATGGTGTATCTGACTACGTGGGGTGTATCTGACTGGTTGTAACAATAGAATTGTTATATTTTGGGAGGATCGAATCAGTTGTTTAATAGTGTCTCGATGATACGTAACATTCAGTGGCCGATTCAAGAGCGGCCAAGCCGCCCCTACCCCTCCCACTCCTATTATTTTTCTCAAAATATAATAGAAAATAGAGAAAGAAAATTATTAATTTGAAAATCTGAGAAAGCAATTACCGGCAATCTAGAGGTGCAATAACCATACATATTCTTGACTCAACCTCAACCATGGAAGGGCTCAGGTGGTACAGACTCTCCATCTGTGAAGTCCCTCCCTGGGCCCCTTCTGTTTAAAATTGCCGGATCCGACAATGATATCATATCATTTAGGGTATTTCGTCGTTGAGAAACATTTAGAATACAATGGCAAACATAATTACAAAATAAACTCATCTAAAGTCCCACTATTGATTGGCGAGCGATCGGGACCCAAACAGGACCCCCAGTCTCAGAATCCACAGGACTTCGGCCCCAGCGTTACGTCACTGGATATGGTAGTTTTTGTAATTGTCTTACCTCAGCCTTAAACACTGTGGGCTGAGGTGGATGATAGTTTTCATTAATATTATAACCAAGTGCCGTTTTCAGGCATTTATAAAGTCTCAAATAATTACAATTTACTCATCTGCACCCCAAAACCATAGTGGGGCTCAGGTGGATATGGTAGATTTTGTAATTGTAATTATTATTCAAGTACTATTTTCGGGCATCTATGTTTCAAATTCTTAAAATTTTCTCACCTGAGACCTAACCATGGTAGGGCTATGGTGGATATGGTAGTTTTTGTAATTTGTAATTTTTTAGTTTTTTAATTTTTTTTTCTAATCAATTTGTCAAAAAAGGAAAAAATTAAAAGATAATTAAAGTTTCGGGTGTCAGCGCCAACCATCATGGTGGCGCTGACGTGGTGTGGACCCTCACTTTCATCAGCCCCCACCTAACTTAAATCCTGGATACACCGTCAACAAAAACTTTTTGTAAGTCTTATTTTATTATGTAATAGTTTAGACTGTCTAGTACGCCACATGGTTGATCGATATGAAACATTTTTTAACCATCAATCTTTCCAATTTGTTTTTACAGATGAATTTTTTTAAACAATTAAAAACTATCCTTTTTAATTCTCATGTTTTTCGTTTGTTTTTACTTGTTACTTGTTTAGAGAGAATTCATTCTGGTATCGAGCTTTGTTGACACGCCGTTAACCTTCTGTACTTCGTTGATTTGTCTTATAATTTGTGTCGAATGTTTTTTTTTTCTCGATTCTATAATAAATAAATACATTTCTCACCTGAGACCTAGCCATGGTAGGGCTATGGTGGAAATGGTAGATTTTATAATTTATAATTTTTTAGTTTTTTAATTTTTTTTTTAATCAATTTGTCAAAATGGAAAGAATTAACTGACCACGTGAGCGCCAACCATCATGGTGGCGCTGACGTGGTGTGGACCCTCTCTTTCATCAGCCCCCATCTAACTTAAATCCTGGATACACCGTCAACAAAAACTTTTTGTAAGTCTTATTTTATTATGTAATAGTTTAGACTGTCTAGTACGCCACATGGTTGATCGATATGAAACATTTTTTAACCATCAATCTTTCCAATTTGTTTTTACAGATGAATTTTTTTAAACAATTAAAAACTATCCTTTTTAATTCTCATGTTTTTCGTTTGTTTTTACTTGTTACTTGTTTAGAGAGAATTCATTCTGGTATCAAAGCTTTGTTGACACGCCGTTAACCTTCTGTACTTCGTTGATTTGTCTTATAATTTGTGTCGAATGTTTTTTTTTTCTCGATTCTATAATAAATAAATACATTCAAATTTCCTGCTGATCGCACAAGAATATTAAGAACCAAAACTTTTTCATCGTAATTAAACAGCTATTGAAATGTAAGGATTGGTAATCAATTGAAAGGAAAAAATAAGCATAGGCCTGTAACTGTTTGGTACGGTTGTATGAAAGTGCAGATGGACAATAATAGATGCACACATTAAATATAATGTTTTAGCAAGAAAGAGTTTTACCATGAATTAAAATATGTAAAAGTAGAGCAAACAATTAAGTTTAATGGTATGACACTAACACTGAACCTTGCGACTATGAGATGGCCCAATATCATTCTCAAGTGATGGCTAAGTAATAATAATAATAATAATAATAATAATAATAATACTTTATAATAAAATAGTATATCACTACATCTCCCACTCCTTGTGTAAAAAATTTAAGTTAATGGTGTGAAAATACTAACATCCAATAGACATTGCGCCTATGAGAACTTCAAATATCATTCTCAAGGCTAAATAAAATAATAATTATAACAATAATATAATAATAATAATAATAATAATAATAATAATAATAATAATAATAATAATAATATAATAATAATAATAATAATAATAATAATAATAATAATAATAATAATAACAATAATAATAACAATAATAGTAATAACAACAATAACAAAAATATCAATAATAATATCATAAATGCTCGAATAAGCGCAGCACCAAACATAATAATAATAATAATAATACATGTAAATGAAACGAAAATTACACGCATCTTGTAGTTGCAAATTACATTTATTACTTCTCTTTCTCATGGAAACAGTACATATTATGTATAGTACCGTATATTATGTTTTCCACATGGATGGCATAAAGAGTAGAAAAATAGATTTTTTAGTACTGAAAGACTTGACTATTCTACAATACATCAACTTCAATAGCCAAAATAAATGTAATATTTGTAATAATAAGTATTTCATCTGACCTACTGATATCTTGGACAAAGTAGATTTGGATTAGATCAAAACAAATCTGTTTGTTTTATACAACCTGATGGCTTGATATAATATATACTTTTAATAAGAGTAATACTGTTCGTACTGTACAAGTTAAATATACAGTACAGTACTATGCACAAAATAATATTTCAATAATATGAAACATGATCGCCTTTGGGTAAGATTTAAGTTCTTTTGGGCATATTATTTTGTTTTATTGTAAATTTCTTTTGACCTCATCTGTTATTAACTAAACAATCAGGGTTTCTACTTTGTCCTAGAGTTTCTAAGTGCAAAGCTAACTCTCCATTTGAAGGCCGAACCGAGACCAACCCAATTGTTCAGGTCCCAAAAAGGGTGTTCTCGAACTGTAATTAAAATAACCTAAACCTTTTCCATACTACACTGTATCTCTTAAATTCTATTTATTTTCAAAATTTTCAGTCACGCATAAGTGATTCCATTCTAGTGTCGTGTTGTCGTGTAAATCGTAGGCCTAAGCTTCCTACTAAAGTAAACACCAACTTCTTTTGATTTTGTTTGTAATTTTAACATTCCCAATCACCATAGCTACTGAACAGATTTACAAATTGTCAAAAAATATTTTTTTTTACAATTTAATTATTTGTAGCATCGGATTAGTCAAACTTTAATGTCAAAAACAATGACTTTAATCACATCTTGTTAAAAAGGCAAGTTTCCCTCTTGAATTAGTTAACCACACTCCCCACTTCTCTGCTACACATGCCAAGATCAATGCATTTCGTAGCAAACAAAACTACAGATGCCCTTCTCTATTACACATAGCAAGATCAATATGTTTTGTAGCACCAAACTTTAGTATAGCTATAATAGTATAGTAGTAATAATAAGGCCATGTAAAAAATTCTTGGTCATTATTTCACGAATTTTAAGTCCTGAGTGAGTATTCCTTTTGTTAAATCTTCCCTGTTTAAAAGAATTCTATATTCGCTCCTGCACCAAGCTATACTTCCAATATAATTGGGGGATAATACTGGTAGGAAAAAAATGATACAATTATTTTTTTTACATGGTTAAACTTAAACAATTATTATAATTACTGCCTAATAACTGGATAACAGCTGCCTAGCTTGTTTCCAAGGTGATGAACTGTGATCTGAATGTCATAATCATCGACCTCTACATCAAACGTGTCCTTATCTGCTGCCAGGAAAAACAGAGTATACAAAGCTATCTCAAACTCGGGGCTTGTACCGATAAAGGAGCTTCCAAGTGGCTTTATACCGCCCTTCCATGTGAATTGAATAGTGACCAGGTGTGAGGAATTATCAGCACGTGGTGGTCCTCTCTGAAAGAAAAATAAATGAGCAAAATACTATACATGTAATAGGCCAGGGAGTGGGTGGGGGGGACTTTTTTAACATCCTTGAACACGGTGCTTAGGAGAACACAAATTCACAAGATAATGTTCCAACTTATAGCCTGTAGTTTTGAATAAAAATCACAATACATTTCCAAGTTGGAATAAATCCTCTCCAGGAAATCCGGTAAAATGAATTTTCTTTCATGTTCAATTTTTTTGCTGCGCATGTCATTACCCATCAGCATTGACTTCCATGAAAAAGTTGATAATGAAATAGTAAAAAAATTCAAATATTAATAATTTATTTTTCAGGAGATTCTTGCTTATTCCAGTTTTTGTAAAATGTAATGTTTTGAGACAGATAATAAATGAAATGAAAATATTTCCTAATACAATAAGTGTAAATTTATAGAGGAGAGGAAACTGGAGAAAATAAACCCATCCAAAGAAGAGTAATTTTTGCAACTACAATTGGAGAAAATTACCCCTTTCCAAGAAGGGGTAATTTTTTCCAGTTACCTCTCTTTGAAAGCTATGATTGTCCCACCTTGATTTTTGGGGGAATCCATCCTTTGTAGTCAACATTTCCTTTCTTTTCTTCCAGGTAAAATTTGATCCAATTGTGAAATCCTGTTACCTGGTTTGTTTCACGTTTATTTTCACCAACAAATACGTGTTCAAACCCAGACGAATCAAAATCCCTTTGAAGAGAAATAAACAGTTTATTGATAAATAGAAAAAATCTGTTATTATTTCAAGATATTTTAAGAAATACAACATCAGAGATAAGTTGAAAAATCTGTTTTTTTAGAAGGGACTTTAGGAACCAAAAGGGGTCACAATGCTTTTGCAAAAACTAAGAGGGGAAGCTAGCTGAAAGAAAATGTGAAATTTAGTGATTTTTAAATTATTACTTTTTTGCTCAGCAAATTTCCAGTAGAAGGGGACTGGGGGTGCTTTTTTAGTAAAAGGTGTGTACTGTATGACAAAAACTAATGATATTGTTACTTTACCTATCGCCACGTGTTCATCTGTATAACTTGAACCATATGTCGTAAAGTTGATGTTTAAATCCTCTAACATCCTTTGGTGATAATTTTTTGTCTGCTAAGTATTTGTGGACTAGCTTCATAACCTACAAAGACAATAACAAGTTTTTTTATTAAATGAAAGTTATAGGTGAGAAGCGAGTTCAAGAGCAATGTCTGAAGAAGACTTATTCCTAGTGGGTTCCTTCTGGTGGTAATTGGGCAGTACACCGGGAGACAATCCAATACTCTTTTCCAAAGAGTGCACTAGGGGCATAATGCACACTGGAGCAGAGACTTAAACGTCTCATCCGAAAGACAGTGCGCTATCGTAACTTGCACTTCAGCCCTCCAGCTAAGTTGATTTCTGATGATGTTTGCATGTATTTTACTTTTGTATTACCAATTTTCATCTGGTCATACGTATCCCAACTGTGCACAGAAAAAATTACTGAGATCAACTCCCTGCTGAGACTTATTAAATTATTCCAATTTTAAACAACATTTTAAATTTGCTTTAGGCTATTTATTATTTATTAATCACTCAAGTTTTTATGGTTTGCAGAATGAAAACTTGTAAGCCCTTACTGTAATTTTAATTTGTAACTATTCTATATTTTACTAATCATTTTAAAGGCTATTTTTAATAATGTTTTAAGTATTGCCTTAGCCTCTGTGCTGTTTTGTAATTAGAGGATCCCACATCTCGTGTTGGGCCTTCAGCCCATGGTTTCTTTCTGGCTATTTTTTGATTTGAGATTTTTTTCCCAAATATATAATAAATAAAAACAAAAAAACAAAACATTACACTGCTGAGGAGCTATAGTGTTCTGTCAATGATTTTTGAACATTGATTTTATGCTGTAGTCCTAACCTTTGTTTCCATAATTGCATCTATGAATACTTGGTTTTCTTTAATTTCTTCCTGGGTAACCTCCTCTGCAATACCCGTCTCGCTCTCGTAATTGTCCAGCAATGCTATAAAACCTATAGATTGGAAATATCAATGAAACAATTTAGTCCAAAACAAAAAATAAATTGAATAATAATAATAATAACAATAACAATAACAATAATAATAATAATTAAAATAATAATTTCTCAAAATCGGACTTAAGAGCAGCATCTTAAATTGTGTTATTTTCCACTTTAAACGTCATGTTATTTTCCACTTAACATCATTATTTTAATTGTTCTCTAATTTCTCCATTGTCTAAGTTCCCCTTAAGGTAGGTTTTAGTAACATAATAATAATAACAATAATAATAATAATAATAATAATAATAATAATAATAATAATAATAATAATAATAATAAACAACTTATATATCATGCAGAAGTACATGTTAACAAGTAAAGGGTGATAAAATTTGAACCTAGCAATGAATATTATCCAACGGGCGGGGCTTAGCGCATTGGTCCATTAAATAAGACACAGTCAACAACAATTATTGCTATACCTGTAGCTACAGTCATACCATGAAATAAGTTTACTTACGCTTGTATGTGGGCATGGAATTTAATTTTTCCATATTAACGTAAGAGAACAGTGGATCCTTCGCACTATCTCGTTTGCCCATGTTGTGAAAAAACGTCTTTCCCTGAAGATGAATGGAGTAATCCACGCCAGGAGTGAGGCGGTTTTCATCAGCATTCCATAATTTTGTAGAAATGTCTGAAAATTCCTTATCTGGTTTAAAACTAAACAGTAAATACAATTTATTAACATTTAATAAAATAATAACTCACAAAGTTTACTTTTTTTCATCATGATGTCTTTTACTGTACTTTATATTGAATGCTAATGGAAATAAATATTGAGTATAGAAATATTAAGTATTGAGTACTTTTACTTCTCAGCTGACGTGGTATCGCCAACATGATGGATTTCTATATTATGATGGGATTTGTGTTTGTGGGGTGAATAAAGTACAGGGTAATTATTTTCTATTTATTTTGTTACCTAAAGCAGAAAAAATAAAATTGGTATACAATTTCAAGTCATTAAATAAAATAAAGGATTGCTTGCGCCACGAACACACATTTCCCCAGGCCCAGTGAGATTGGTTTGGGCGTGGCATATGAAAACCACTCATACCGAGTCATTTCATTCATCAGAGCAGCAGAGACGGACACTCCTCCATCCATGCAGAGTAGCTACACTGCTTCTAGCCTAGGCTTAGCTAGTTTCTTTCACCTAGGGTTAGCCTAGTCGTCTTTCTTTTCAGAGTACGGTTACGTACATTTTGTGAACACAGACACACAAATCAGATCAAAGTACTTACGCCATGGTAGGCTAGGCCTAAACTGCTTGTTGCTCAAGTTTAGAGAGGCAAAGACACCACTTTGAGACTAATGAATGAGCGACGTGGTAGGTTTTGTCTTGTTAAGCCAAACCAAAACAGATCTAATTCTTCTAATAACCGTCAACTGGCCAGCTGCGTCAACTCACGTCAACCATGGAGGTACGGTACTTAACACACGTTGGTAGTTTAATTTTTTCATCTCTTCGTAAGTCCAAATTAATTTAAAAAAAAAAAAATATGTTGGCAACGCCCGACCGACCCAAAATGAACAAAATTAAGGTTCGGCATTTTAATTTATTTTCGACTACAGCTAAAGAAGCCGGAATTAAAGACTACCTTTAATTCAATTCAATTCAATCTTTATTGGTCCAAACATCTTTGTTTATAGGCTAATAAAAAAGGTTCGGGAATTTAATATAAAATACCTAATATGTATATAAAATTAGAAACACAATTCAATTTACAAATCCAATAGAAAAGTTAAATTAATTAAAGGTAAAAAACCCAATCCAATATAGGCCTATACAATTCAAATAAGAAAGTTAAATTAATTATTACTGGTTATTACTGTACAATTTAATTAATAGGCCCCTAATTAGATTTGATATTACCCAGGTATTCTTTCTGTGGTAGCAAAATAGACCTACACTCCGTCGGGGAATAAAAGAACGTCACCTTCATTGACCTATGTGTGACCGTTTGTGTTAACTTTTCATCACAATAATAACAGAAACAACAACAACAACAACAATAATAATAATAATAATAATAATAATAATAATAATAATAATAATAATAATAATAATAATATAAATAACATAAATTCACGTGCCGTTTTATTGTAAGTTATCCGACTACCGTTGTATATTACTTTTCACATTGAATTAACTTGAAGCCCATGAAACAACATTCTCACAATGAATTAATTACGTTCAAATATCTACCGGTACTGTATTGGAACGTAGGCCTAAGTCAGCAGAAAAGTATCAGGTATCAAAACAGCGTTTTGACATTTAAAAAAAAAAATATCAGTGCATATTAATGTTATTTATTTAAATTTAAAAAAATACAAATGCCCCTTCTCCAGTCTTCCCCAGTTTGAAAAATTCTGGATGGTTTAAGTTCTACTATGACAAATGCTCGTTTGGATATTCTCATGATGCTGGAACATCTTGATATCGGGGAGCAACCTTGTGGTTTACAGATTCCAGGCAAAATTCCAAAATTTATAACTTCACTTTGTATTAAAAGCTTGTAGGCCTACTGCGACGTTCCCGGTGAAATTGTGTTTTCTTAATTCATCGTAGTATAATAATTGTCACAAATTGGTGGCCTTACAATACAGTAAGACATTATTCTTATTCGTAATTTTGTTGTTAATAATTCACAATCACATATGGATTATGAAAAACCTGGATTTCGACATGATGGGAGGATAGTAGCCTATTTTAATGTAATACGGTGGTTTTTTTTATTTTTAATAATATAAAATGTGGATGGATTTGAAAATAAGTCAGTTGGTTACATTTCATACTCTTTGTTTCTCGTTGTTTTAATTAAAAAAATAAAAAAAATAAAAAAAAAAAAATCGGTTTTGGAATTTTGACATTAAAAAAACATACCGGTAGACCTACATGAAGTCATTACGGTAGCTTGATGCCTATAATAACTAATAAAATTTACCAAAATTCGTACGTCAAATATCCATAGCCCCCGGCCCCCCG
>NW_022711894.1:468437-475438 GCF_011630105.1 Anneissia japonica
CCTGGTTCCCCCCCCCCTTGTCCGGCAGATCCTGGCGCCATCACTGGGAGAAAATGAAAATGAAATTGTATTGATGAATGTAAACAGTAGACCAACATAAATGAGATTGATATATACTTTAAAATCATATAAGTATAGGCTTAAGAAAGGATCAAAAAGGATGATATCTTTATCCTTTGACAATTTCAAGCGAAGGGATCGGGCGTAATAAATACATTTACACATTTTTTTCCTGAAATTTCCTTTTTAACAAAAGGGTGTAAACGCCTCTAATTTGAGACCAATTTCTCTAAGAACCAACATAAAAATATCTGAACAGAAAGCGAGTCTCTAATTGAATGAAGACCGAAACCACAGACCGCCCCAAATTATCAGGTACCTGCTTGTACTCCTGGGTGAAGAGAAAAAAAAAACTAGTTAAATGCTTTTCCAAAAAGTACAAGCGGAGAGCACCGCGAAGAATTAAACCCTGGAATTAAATGGCAACCGCTGCACCAAAAAACACTATAAATACATTGGGGGAGTTGGGGGGGGGGAGCAAATGTGGAGTAAATTTTGGAGTTGGGGAGGGAGCTCGATGATTAAATGAGGGGGTGCTGGGTCACAAAATAGGTATGAGGTGATTTTTTAACTACTTGCGTGTGATTTTTTTTGCATCAGACATTTTCAATGAGGGGAATCAATAATAATAACAAATTGATGATTCAAATTAATTTGTCACTATTTATTTTTACTATTTGCTGTGAATAAGGCTTGCTGACCAAGGCCACAACATAGTTGGAGTTGAAATTTCGGATGTGGCTATAAAAGCGTTTTTCCAGGAATCAGATATGGAATTCATTGAATCTGATTTGGATGGTGAAGAGGAAGGAAAATTGTTTATGGTAAGTAAGAAATAGTAAGAAAAAAACATTAATCTGACCTTCTTATTTACAAGGTTTTTTGTAGGTCTGGCTTGGACAACACAACATTTTTGCCTATAAGATTTATTATGTTTTGAAATACTTTTTCTTATTTGTTTTTTAGAGTAAAGATGGTAAAATTAAAATCTTCCAGTGTAATATCTTCAAGTATAAAAGGTAATATCTGTTAAATAATGGAATGATTAATTTTATGAATTGTATTAAAACAAAATAAGAGGATTATATAGGCCTATTTCCACTACTCAACATTGAGTCCATGTAGAGTGGTATGATGAGAGAGTATCATTATTATTATTATTGTATATTTATAAAGTGCATTTCTAAAACTCTATGGGCTTAAAATTTCCAAATTAGTTATATTTCATCATTTAATTGTTAATTAAATTCAATTACTCTTTTTACTTTCCACAAAGGGAGTTTGGAGGTAAAGTTGATGGGATTTGGGATCGTGGTGCACTAGAAGCTCTTGATGTTGACCAAAGACAATGGTAAGTATAATAATAGATATTAAAATAATGATAATTGTTATAGAATATAAAAATAATACATGATACACTACCGTGAAACATGGGATTCTTTTTTTTTAGACTGTTGGGTAGGCTCCTTTTCGTAATGGGCTTCCTTTCAAAAGAGGCTTCTTTTTGAGGCTACTTTTGTGAAGTAAAGAGTAGGCTTCTTTTCAAAATGAATTTTGTAAATTTTTGGGAATTACTATTATAAAACAGTAAGCCTACTGAAAACAAAAAATACTTCCTGTTAAAAAAACAAGAAATCATATTTTTTTTTATTTTTTCCAATCACAACATCAGAGAGAACACCAGTCTATATCATGAAGTGTATTATTAAGCAATTAGTAGAGCTCCGCATAGTACACTTTAGGAAAATTATTATTCAAAGGTTAGATTTAATGCTTGAAAACATTTTCTGAGGGCCTGCAAAGCCCGAAGGGAATTTTGGAATGCATTTAATCTAACCTAAGAATAACAATTTTCCGCTAGTGTACGATACATGCATTATATCACCTAAACAACTAAATAAACCAAGTGTGTTTTCCATTGTTTATCTGTTTCTTTGAAATTCATGTACGGTATATATTATGTAGGCCATGGAAAAAATAAATAAATAAATAACTATAACTTCATGTGTTGGTCTACTGTACTATCTCGAAAAGAAGACCATACTATATTGATTATAAGCCCATGGGCTTCATATTGAGATAGCATTTGCAAAAGATCAGAGGGGTGCCTAATTTCAAGATTGGCTTTTTCTTGAGATCAAGCCCATAGGGCTTCTATTCAAAGTTTTTTTACGGCATGCGATAACATTGATAGATTATGTTCTTTTTTTTGGTAGCTACCTCAAGTTGATGCTATCCTTACTGAACCAGGATGGAGTTTATTTTGTTCATTGCTTTGAATTTCCTAATGGAAAACCTGATGGTAAGTTTATGATTGTTTATTCTATAGAATATTGTTAGGATCTTTATTCAATATTATCCAACTCAAAACACATTGTGTGCATGAATATGCATGTCTTTTTTTTTTAATCTAGAGAGGACAAAATGAATGATATATAATAATTATAGTATATAAACCATTGATTTAGAGTATTTATTATTATGTACAAAAAAAAAATACAGTAAAAATTATTTTAAATACAAATAATTCAAAAGAGTTGAAAATACAGGGTTTTTCTTTTACCGAAATATATATGTATATTTACAGATATTTATATGTATTTATTAAGAAAAAGACATGTCTACCTTAATAGTTATGGGGATCTCAGGTAACTTTAAAAAATTGCTAATAATAAGATGTCATGGGTATGTACTGTATGTATGTCCTGATTAATAAAACGCAACTAGTCACAAGACTTTGACAGAAATTGTATGTTAAATATACCATTTTTGAAATGAAATTTAATATCATCATCATACCATTTAGGTGTTTGCATAGTGCCTCAATTTTATCCCTACTTTTTTTAAACTAAATAAGTTAAACTTTGTTTTATACTTTTAATCTTTGTAGTTGGACCGCATGCAATAACTCAGGACGAGATTGTGGAGTTGTTTGGTAAGAATGTAGCAGATGAGATTGTTTATTGTTACAGGAGTGATACTCAGTGAGAGTCTGGGAAAGAGACCAGGTCCCCCATTAGTGGGTAAAGAACAATAATTCGCTGAGGAGGGAAAACAAATTTTATAAATTGTAATTTTTACAGAATGAGAACATAAATTAAATTTGATAATAAACCTTTTGAAATCATATTGTCACAGAAAAGCTTTGTGCTATGCAAGTCAGGCTGATATGAAAAAGGGCTTATTTTCAATGATGATGACCCCTAAGTACCAGCATGCTGTCTAAAAATACTACTTTTCTAGAATTAATTAATCTAAGTTTCTGTTATTCTCTGTCTAGGCCCTAAGTTCGACGTGGAAAAACTTGATGAGTACTTCCTTACAGAGAAACAACTCGCATTCCATGGCATCGACAAAAATCAGAAAATGCAGGGAAACCTTTACAAAATTACGCAGCACTAAGAAAATAGAAAGTGGTACTTTATAAGGATTAAAGCTTTAATTAGGGTGATTTATATTTTTCATATTTAATGTTAGTGCATATCCATTTTCAGTAGTAGTAAGCTATAACACAGCAAACTCTCACTTGGACCAACTTGTAATGGCATATGTTTTAGCTATATGATGCATGTCGTAGCGAAATGGTTAAGTTGTCGCACAGGCCAGTATTGAGTAAATGAGCTATAAATTATGGCAGCTCAAAAAATTTCCTAAAAATCCAAATCTGTTTTTCACTATAGATAAACAGTTTAAAGTCTTATTAACCATGTCCCAAAGTATTTGTTCTGGAAATGGTTAACAAATCATTATTTAACATTATTTTGATAGGTAATGTATGTACAAATAACTTTAGAAGGCAAGTACTCAAAATCATGTTTATCTTGACTGAATAAGAGTGCTGTACATTCACGTTTGAATAACATGGGCTTGAAATTTCCAATTTCAATTTATAACCCCTCATTTTAAAGATTATATATTCAGGTATCCTAAAATACCAATAAAATTTTGCCTCATAACATGCCTTATATATCCAATGGACAATACACTGTAAAGATAATTAATATTGATATATTTTATAAATGTTTATGTTTGTTTACAGTATCATTTCAATCCAACATAGAATGTATTCAATCAATGTGCACTGTAGAAATATAGTAGGTATACTTTATATCATAAGTTGGATGAAGTGCAGCTCGCAGGGCACATGCGGCCCGACGGCAATGCTGTTGCAGCCCACGAAAATGTATTTAAAACCGTATGTGACCTTTCTGCCCTTTTTTAAACTAAAAATAACACCTTATTGCTACGGCTCAACATTGAACATCTGTAGAAAGCTACTTTGAAACTGAAAAACAGTGTGTGACACATTGAAAACATCAAATCACCCGGTGAGGCCCTCAGTGGTACCTTCAGCTTTGGCCCTTTGATCAAATTTTTTGCCGACCTCAGCTTTATATAAATTCAGACAGGGATTCTTTTTTATACAATAGTACTAATATATGTTTTGATATGAATAATAATGATGATAAATTAATGGTAACAATAAAGTAATACATAGAAATACAGTAATTAAAGTGACAAATATAACTGAAATATAGATACAGACACACATAAGTTCAATATTATATTTTATGTAGATGATATTCATTGTGGTGCACTTTTGAAATTCAGTAAATAAAACATTGTTAATAGTAGTTCAATACTCAAAATAATTATAACTCCATGAATAGGTAGCCTACTTGCCACAAAAGTCTCAAATTTAATGACTTTATAACCATGAAAAAGTATATGGAACGCCATGCAAATAAGTAGTATGGAACGCCATTGGTGCCAACATCGTTTTATTTTTTCGCGTTTTCACTGTTTAAGACGAAAATTTTAGGGACTGGAATCCAGTCTATTCAATAGTATTCTAATACTATAGCATAACAGTGTTGACCAGCGTTGCATTCCATGGTTGAGAAAGGATAGCCCAAGTGCATCTAAAACATTCCAATGGAACCCTTTTTTATACTGGTGTAACTTAAAAGAAAATAACCTAAAAAATATTTGTGGAAACTATGTGAGTTTATTTTTCAGAGTATTTTGATGTTAACAGAAATTGTGCCCCAAAAAACAAGAACATGAAAATGTAAATGTGATCAAATTTTTAAATATTTTAATTCTTGCTTATGATCGGATCTTCATATTTAAATGAAAAATATTGTAATTAGTATTTTAATTTATAGATAACATTTATAGATACTTGTATGGAGAATGTTTTTTTTTTCCTTGTGATTAAGTATTTTTTTCATCACATGAAATCATTCATCCTGACCAAATTATAAATTCTATTGTAATGCGCAGTATTACTCTATAGGATATATTAAATGTGTGTGGTGTGGTGTATTAACTTTGTTAGTCTGTATACCTAATAAATTTCACAGTGTGATTGAAACGATTTTAAAACAATGTGGAGTTATTTAGTCTGACAATATGCTGTCTTCCACTGTGTCCTTGATTTAAACTATTTATTTGTTTATTGCTTTTGAGTGGAGTTGAATAGCATGGTGGTTAATATGCTTGTCTTCCAATCCCAGGTTTGTGGGTTCAATTCCTGTCACAGCCAGCTGATGACCAAAACAACTCTCTTCCGAAGACTCAAGAAGAGACCTGGCTTATAAAACATCGTTTCATCCTGGTTGCGCGAGTATACTTGCTATTGGATGTGAAGGAAATTTTTAAGGCTATAAAAAATATTCAATGTATATTTCATATTACAGTATATGGCTTATTTCCAAAACTACAGCAGTGGTCGAGTTAAGATTCTATATTTTACATCATTGTTTATTCGAACACTGTTTATGATTTAACACCGAAACTTGCCTCATCCATTCCTATATTTCAATATTGACGGCTGTTAATGGTAAATTTATACGGTACTAGACCCTCTAATTCCGAAGAGCCCTCTAATTTAGGACCACTTTTTCAAAGAACCAACATAATGATATTTAATATTTTAACAAAAAGAACCCGCCAATTGGAGACATTATGGGCGTGTCCTTAAAAGATGAGTTTCAAGCTGACGAATTCTAATAATGTCGCCACCTATGTCGTGGGAGTGTTTTTATTTTAAGCAAAGAGTATAAAACTGCAAGAGGTCCGACTACCCTTATTTTGTATACAGGCAATGGAACGTTAAAACGTACTCGCACGAAGGGGCGTGTCCTTCATAAGAACGTAAAAGGCGTTCGTATCGAACGCGTGCTGCGTTCCGAATTCCAGCATACATTTTATAGACGCGCAGCACGCGTTCGATATTAACGCACTTTACGTTCTTTTCAAGGCCACGCCCTTTTTGGGTAGTACAGGATTGCGTTCCAAAGAATCCCCGGCAGTCGGACCTCTTGCAATCTTATACTCTTTGTTTTAAGGTTCATTGCGTGCGTACAAAATGAGGGCAGTCGAAACTCCAAGTATATAAATTATGCTAAAACAGGTTTCTGTCATGTTCATAGAGCTATTAAACAACTAGAGTGCTGACAAGATGGCGCAGCAATGCAGAGTTATGTACATAGAGCTATTAAACAACTAGAGTGCTGACAAGATAGCGGAGCAATGCAGAGTTGTGTGTGTGTACCATCCAAGATGGCTGCCGTAGTAAAGCGCCACCTTCAGGCTTAGTATACATATTATTACCATAAATAAGCCCTCTGACTGAATACTATTTCATTAATGATAATTAGTATTGATAATGACAAATTATTAAATTGTCGTAGCCAAAAAGAGGCCAAGTAGAGCATCTTATTCAAATATTAAAAAGAATTAAAATCGTGTACTTTACACCTATACACCGCAACGCTCGAGTTTCAAAATACGGGTAACTAGCTGTACTGAACTTTCTGTGTAAATTGAGGGCGCAATTGAAAATGATAGTGCTCAGGGGAAATTTGATTGGCTGAATCTATGGTAGCCATCTTGGATGGTACACACACACATCTCTGCGTATTTCGAACATCAAA
>NW_022711894.1:475757-478046 GCF_011630105.1 Anneissia japonica
GTACTGAACTTTCTGAGTAAATTGAGGGCGCATTTGCAAACGATGAAGCTTAGCGAAATTTGATTGGCTAAATCTATGGTAGCCATCTTGGATGGTACACACACACAGTTCTGCGTATTTCGAACATCGAATACATTGCGGTTAGCGCTCTAGTATTCTTATTATACCTCTATGGTCATGTTCGATCTCCATAACCGCGCTACGTCTGTTTGGAGTCTACTAATTCATTTCGGGTAGGCCAAGCTAGGGGGATACAAAATGTATGAAGCGCCAAAGTGTAAATTTATTATTCAACACAATTATTTATATATAATTCATTATTTAACATATAATTGATTAGATCACCCATTATTTATATATAGTGCATTCACGTCTAAAAGATTATATGTAAATAATTACGTTAATGTTTCATTATTTATATATAATTAGTTTACTGATTACATTATATATAAATAATGAAAGGCTGACCAAACACTATTTATATATATTAAGGTTACTGGCTTCATTATAAATAAGGAAGGGGAAACACATCATTATATATAAATAATGAAAAATAACTTACAATTATTTGTATATAATAAGTTCACTGATTCCATTATATATAAATAATGAAAAGGTAACAAAACACATCATTATATATAAATAATAAAAAGTAACTAACAATTATTTATATATAATAAGTTCACTGATTTCATTATATATAAATAACGAATTGACTTCAAACTTATTATTTATAAATAACTGCTTTTACATTTCATTATAAATAAATAATAGCTGTCGCAAAACCATAATGCTTGGACTTCAAACTCATTATATGTAATGCACACGTGTTATCGTGTCAAAGTCATTATATCTAAATAATGGTTTTTACTTCCAATTATATATAGGCCTAAATAACCGTTGAAGTCGAGTGCCATTATATCTAAATAATGACATCGTAAGAAGCATTGTTTATAAATAATTCGTTATGCAAATTACGAAGTACCGGTAATAAATATTCACCAGTTCTCTAAAGTTACAATTAGGTCCTATTCACCTATCGAAAATGGCAAAGCAAGGTATACAGCAGATTATTGAATCCAGTGGTGGCGCCAATAATAATAATAATAATAATAATAATAATAATAATAGTAATAATACTAATAATAATAATAATAATAATAATAATAATAATAATCATAATAATAATAATGGTTCAATGACACTAATTTAAAATATTTTGCGTTCTGTTAGAACAAATGCTCATTTGGATAGCCTCATGATGCTTGGAATACATCGCGATAGGGGAAGCAACCTCGACCTTGACATCGTGGTTGACAGATTTCGTGCAAAAATGTAGAATTTCACTTTAAAGAAAGAGGATTTGTAATGAAATTAGATGGTTGCATTGCAAACTCTTTGTTTCTTGTTTTATTCAAAATGTTTTTGAAGCTGATTTCGACATTAGAAAACCTAGCCTACATGAAGTCATATTATAGTAGCTCGATGCCTATCAAATAAGCAATAAAATTTCGCCATAATTCGTCAAATATCCGTGGCTACCTGGAACCTCACCGCAGTGGCATAAACAAGAATTTAGTCTCATGAAACTTGTTTATCATCTTGATACCTTCCAACGAAGATATCACCGAAAAAATAGATAAAACGACAGTTGAATGAACAACAAAGACAACTGAAAACAATAGGTTGTCATTAGAAGTCATTTAGTATAACTTTATTCGGAAAATTAATCCCAAAATCGAGTTGCCGTCCCCGGCGTTGTCAGTGACGTCGTATGATTTGTGTGCGATTTTTTTCCAATTAACCCCTAAGTAAAAAATAGTTGAGCCATGTAGTACCTTGCAAATCAATCCAGAAGCTTGGTAGTTTGTTGATTGTTTATTGGTAGCGTCCTCGCTGCCAAAAATAGTCTTTTGGCAGTTGCGTCCCCGGTGACATCGTGAGGGCATGGTGAAGGCTGGTTACGATTTGGTGGCACATCGATTGAGTATTTTCATTCGTCTGGCCATGTAAGTCAGTGGCGTATCTAGATGTCTTGAAATAGGGGATGGGGGCGGCCGGGGCGAAGCTAAAGTTGGGGTGGGGGATCGATGATCAGTTGATGGGCGTTATTTTTAACTACTTGACCGTGATTTGAAACCAGTGTCAGTATAATCTTAGATAAGCATGTGGTTACCATAAGCAAGAATTTAGTCCAATGAAACAGTTTATCATCTTGATACCTTCCGACGAAATTTGACCCTACCAGCGTCACCACGGCGTCCCCACCGATCGATCTAACGTGACGTT
>NW_022711894.1:478170-482268 GCF_011630105.1 Anneissia japonica
CTTTATTCGGAAAATTAATCTCAAGATCGAGTTGCCGTCCCCGGCGTTGGCAGTGACGTCGTATGATTTTTGTGCGATTTTTAACAATTAACCCTAAAGTAAAAAATAGTTGAGCCATGTAGTACCTTGCAAATCAACCTAGAAACCCGGTAGTTTTTCGGCAGTTGCGTCCCGTTGACATCCCTTTTTCAAATGTTTAAAAATAACCAACATAAATTTTAAGTATCAAAGTGCCATCCTTCAACTTTATCTCATGCAGCCACACACATGACGGGGCTCAGGTGGATATAGTAATTTTCCTAGTTTTTATGTATGACATTGCCATTTTCCGGCATCAAAATTCCCCAATTTTTAACATTTTCTCACCTCCATGATGGGGATAAGCCTTTGTGGATATAGTATTTTTTGTTGTTTTTATGTATTTGCCATTTTCCTGCACCTAAAAGTCTCTAATTCTTAAAATTGTTTTACCTCAGCCTCAACCATGGTGGGCTGATATAGATGGATTAAAATTTTCATAAATTTTAAGTATCCGAGTGTTGTTTTGGGGCATCTAGCTATAAAGTCTCAAATTCTTGCAATTGACTCATCTGCGCCCCAAAACCATGGTGGGGCTCAGGTGGATATCGTAAATTTTGTACTATTCAAATGCTTTTTTGTGCATCTAACGAGTCTCAACTTCTCAAAATGTTCTCACCTGAGCCCTAACCATAGTGGGGCTCAGTTGAATATTGTAGTTTTTAGAATAGTAAGTACTTAAATTTCATTTTAGGGTACCTAATTAATTAATTGGGTTTTTTTTTACTCAATTTGCCAAAAACATTATTATTTAATAGGTAAGGTAAGTTCCATTTTGTGGCATCCAGTGGTATAAAATACTGGAATTTTTGCGTCACCGCCAACCACGATGGTACTGATGTGATGTGGACTCTCATTCCATCAGCACCCCCTTCTTTAAAATATGGATACGCCACTTTGCTGAAAACAATAGTTAAGATAAATATATTTCAATTCGTTTTGTTCATGTAAATGTCTGATAGGTTATTACTTTATAACAATGCTAAACACACTGTGTCAATACGAACATTTACACATGTAAGACTGAGCTGAGCGACTCCGAATTAAGGTGGAATTAGTAGTGGTTATGTGACGTTTGTCATGCACTGTATTATGCGCTATAGAAATGGAAGATCATAATGTAATGGGAATGAACGTCTCTGGTATTGCCGACAGTACAATCAGTGTAAAATATAGGCTAGTGTGGATTTAAACAATGTCCTAATGGCAATGTTCAAAATAAATGTAAATCAAATAAATATGACTGTTGGGGTGAGAGGGGGTGCTCCTAGGAGTTTCGTGGAGGTCCTTTTCGTCGCTCTGTTTTTGAATATGTATGGTTGAGTTTACTCTGTCATGAATTGCGTTTGTCTTAGTACTAGCTATGTTATTTTGCAAGCTAAATATTATTTATACACCTGTCGCTGCAGAAAGGAAGTGCCAACACTAAAGAGTTTAAAACGAAGGCTTCGACTTGAAAAAGCAATCGAAAAGGAAATTGCAATGGCAAACAATTCACTTCATAACTGGACTGACAAATGGAGTAACATTATGTGTGACTATTAAGTAATAATTATTTAAATAAAAAATAAAAAATAAAAAAATAAGGGGTAAAAGAAAAAAAAAATATATATATATGCATAAATATATAAATGTTAAATTAGAAAAGAAGATGAAAAAAAAATAGGGGAATATAATAAATACTATTCAAAAAAAAAAGGGGGGGGAATATTTTGAAGTATTCAATTGATATAGACTGTGGAAAGAAGAAATTGTGTTTACAGCTGAGGTTTAGGATCAAATAGTAAGATAAAATGGGTGTAGTTCCTTCCCATATATAAATTTAATTTATTCCTATTTCAAACATGCTTTTAAGAAACAAATTGAAACAATTAAGAATAGTAAAAAGAATAAAGGGGGAAAAAAAGATACACTAAAGGGGAAAAATAAAGTAAGGAAGGAAAAAAAAAACCATATTTATTTTTTTTTCTTTTCTTGGAAGTATTGAGTCTATCGATATAAACAATGGAAAGAAAAAATAGGGTTCACTGTTGCTGAACTTCATAAACAAGCAGTAAATAACGGTAAAAGAAACAATATATTAAAAAAAATTAAAAATATAAAATTCAAAAAAGAAAATTAAAAAGGGAAAAAAGGAAGGAGGGAAGAGAAAAGGAGTAAAAAAATATATATATAAACCCCCCCCCCAAAAAAAAGAAAACATTTATACCCTGAATTAGAGAGTTCTATTGCGATTGAAGCAAAGCAAAATAGGGTTCACTGCTGCGGTAATTAACAAACAGTAAGTAACAGTAAAAAAAAAAACAATATAGTAGAATATTTAAAAATATAAAATTTAAAAAAAAAAAAAAAATTGGGTATACTATTGTGGTTAACTAACAAAAAGTAATAGCAAAAGAAACAATATAGTAGAATATTCAAAAATATAAAATGAAAATTGATCTTGAAATATAGAGTTGTAATAAGATTGAAGGTATATTAAACATTGTATGAGTACATTATGTACATTAGCACAGAAATCTTCAAATCTATTCATTTAGTATTGTTATCTTGCATTTAAAGAAGGGAAACTTAGAAGAAGCAATTAAATTATTATTTGTATCGGTTATTTTATTTGAAACTTTAAATACAACAATGAATTTAAAGGGTTAAAATACAATTGATAAATAAATGATACCCAAAAGATACAGTAAACAGTATAGTAATATGTTAACATGAGATATTGAAGATTATAATATGTTAACTTGAGATATTGAAGATTATTATTTATATTTACTTAATGTTTGTGTTTATTTATTGTGGTCTTCCTTATGCAATACTGAACAATACAAATGTGAGGTCTCACCACGAAATGAGACGTATCGTTGGTGAGGTCGTGTTGAGATATTCGCCAGGGTGGGCCGGGGTCGGCATTTTTTTTTTTACAGGATTTTGATTTTAATGTTTTTGAATAACTTTGTACTTATATTTTGTGATTGTATGCTTTGTGAGTGAATTTTCTTGCCAGGGCAGTGTTCTCTGCACTTGTTCTGTAATTCTGGTCATATTGTTTGTACGGGTTAGTTTATTTTTGAGGCCTATTTTCTCAAGAAGTGGTTCTTATGCACCTAAACTTTGGGTGCTCACATCTCTGGATTTACTTATAGCAGTTTTTGAATTTCTAACCATGAGACTCATTTTGTGGTGAGACCTCACAAATATATAATATTTATTTAAACCAAAAAATGTATGTCGTTAAGTGTAAAATATTTCAGTTATTAGAATAACTCAGTTGTGAAGTTAGCCCTCTGTAGTTTACATTGATTCAGTTGATACTTCATTCAATTTACTGTAACTGGAAACAAAGGGATGCTAAATAAATTTTGCTGTAAAAGGTTCTACACTTTATAATGTATTAATAATTATCCCTTGTTATACGTTGAATTAATTATGCGATATTTTATACATTTTTTATAATTTGTATACTTATTCTTGTATTGTAGAAGCTATGAGGCAAGTTTAATTTTAATTATTAAGAAATAGATTGATTTGTCAATGTGTAGTGTAGTTTAAAGTTTCTAACATTTCTAATAAAACAGTAGTTTCATCAGAATGAAAAAATGAGGTTTACTTCTGAGATAAACATACAAGCAGTAAATAACAATGAAATTGGTGTTGTTTTTCCCTTTACAATTTACAATTTTGACTTTGAAATGAAATTGGTTGAGAGCTGTTTAAACGTTCTATTAAATGTGTGTAGGTATATGTGTATGTATGGGTACACATCTAGATGTGTATAAGAGACAGTGCTTTTAAGAAACAAATTGAAACAATTAAGAATAAAGGGGGAAAAATATACACTAAAGGGGAAAAATAAAGTAAGGAAGGAAAGAAAACATATTTATTTATTTTTGTTTTTTCTTGGAAGTATTGAGTCTATTGATATAAACAATAGAAAGAAAAAATAGGGTTCACTGTTGCTGAACTTCATAAACAAGCAGTAAATAACGGTAAAAGAAACAATATAGTAATAAAATAAAA
>NW_022711894.1:483020-484116 GCF_011630105.1 Anneissia japonica
GTATATATATATATGTATATGTATATATATATATATATATATATATATGTATTAGTTAAATTTTTACTTAATTTTAATTTCATTTTATATTACAGTACAGTATATTATATTGGTTTTGGATTTTGTAATGCTAATAATTTTTTAGAAGATGAGATTGTGTATTGTAATATTGCATTATATTATATTATGTTGTTTTATGTATGTTAAAAGCAATAAAAAAAATGAATTGCAAAGAACATGAATAAAGCAATAAAATGAAAAATGTAAAAAGTATGTCTATATGCGTACAACAAACAGATTATAAAATTTACTAATAGATCAATAACTTTCCAACGATAACCACATGAACTACATTACTCCGTCAAATTTTAGAAACAATAGCAGTATTGTACAAATAAAGGCATCATTGATCAGACAGTGCTCCGATCATTCCTATCATTATCAAAATCGAACGCACAATGAATAGATCATAATTATGCCTATACAAAAAAAAAATATTAGATCATCACTCCAGCCCGTGTCAACAAAATTGGGAAATATTGAGGCGGAAATTTAAAAAAAATGTTTCTTTTTCTTGGCCGCATCATTTTTTCAACAGCATAACAAACAATGTAATTTTGTGATTGGAAATTTCAACCTGTTTTTATACAATATTTACAATATTCTTGCAAAATAAAAAAGTCCCTCCCTCATCTATTAAAAGAAGCAGTTGTTCTGATTTAAAAAAAAATAGTGATCTAATAATTTTTCCCATGTGCCCTAAATTGGCTATAGTGGGACACAGTGATAAACTATAAATATCTTGTTTAATATTTTCCAAAAAAAATCTATTCTTTTTCATTGTGTCCAATGGTTGCCATATTGGCTATAGTGGGACACAGTGATGAAGTAAAATTGTTTTCTTTATTATTTTCTAAGTTAATCCTTTTCTTTTTCATTGTGTTCAATGGCTACTAAGAGCACATAGAAAAAATTATTAGATTATCACTCTTTAAAAAAATCTGAAGTCATAAAATAGCATTGTGTTATGTTGTTAAAATAATTGATGCGGCAAAAAAAATGTGTTTATTCCCACATCAATATTTCATGAATTCTC
>NW_022711894.1:484131-486600 GCF_011630105.1 Anneissia japonica
GGTTGGCGGGGGAGTGATAATCTAACAATTTATTCCGTGCCCTAAATTGGATATAGTGGGACAGAGCGATAAACTATAAATATCTTTTAATATTTTCCAAGTTAATCCTATTCTTTCATATTGTGTCCAATGGTTGCCAAATCACTCTTTAAAAAAAAAAATAAATAAAATATTTTTTTAATCCGAACAATTGATTATTTCGCTTTGTTTTAATTGATGAGGGAGGGACTGTTTATATTTGGCTAGTAATAATAAATATTGTATAAAAACTGGATTAAATTTTATAGTTTTTTAAAGAAATGTATCTGAAGTCACAGATTTGCATTGTGTTATGCTGTTAAAATAATTGATGCGGCAAAGTATTTTTTATCCCGCATCAATATTTCCCGAATTTTTCACGCGGGGGTGATGATCCAACAATTTTTTTCAGTGCCCTACATTGCCTATAGTGGGACACAGTGATAAGCTATAAATATCTTGTTTAATATTTTCCAAGATAATCCTATTCTTTTTCATTGTGTTCAGTGGTTGCCAAATTGCCTATAGTGGGACACAGTGATACCACAAATACAAATGTGCGTGACGATATTTTATTGCTTTAGAAATGTGATTTAAAAATGTATATTGAATCACGCACTGAGTATTCAATATATTTTCACGACAGGTTGGGAAAAATACATATAAAAAGGCCCCCTAATTGATTCTCCTGACGCAAATCGAGGTATTGTCTATCGTCACGAAAATAACATTTACCATTCAATAATTGAACAGTCAGATCATCGACCACTTGCAGTGAATTGAATCTAAAATGTATTCATGATGTTCGCCTGGGTCGAAGGTCTGGATCCGCGTCTAGTTAGCATGAATTTTGTAAGCCAGGACCCATAGTATTTTATTACGTTTCTTCACAGATTGGGGTTCGTCCGAACCTTATGACCTCCCCCCCCCCACCTGGATCCGCCACTGTAATGTGCTAATAGTTAATATAGCTTTTAAAGATGCGAAGCGAAGACGAAGTCCTCCAATTTGGTGATTAAATCGGCAATGCCCTGAGAAAACTTCAAGCAACAAATTGAAATGCTTAAAAAAGAAAGTGCATGTTTTACTAGAGTGCACGAGAAGCACACACACAAGACGAGTGACCATTATTTTTTGTTCACGGTAAACAAAGGGGGGTGGCTAGCCACCATATTCACACCCCCCCCCCCTCTAGATCCGCCGCTGATTGGGGTTTTGTATTTAAAAAAAGCAAACTATATTTGTAATTGAATCATATAATTTTGTAATTGTACTTGTAGATTTACGATTTAGGTAGGTTTGTCAAAAGGTGCACAAATGAATGGTGTAGTATTGTGAGACAGGGGCGGTTTTGCAACTATTTTAAAAATGTCAATGCATATTAATGTTATGTGCTACTCATTTATCTATTCTGGAATTGTTGTGTGCCCCACCCCCTTTGAAAAATTTTATATCCGCCCCTGTGACAAGTATCAACAGTACAGTAATAATGATATCATACCAATTTTCTTCTGAAGTTCAAAATCCAATGTTTTTTTTAAACTTGTGGAAAGGATAACATTGACTAAGTTAGCATTATTTTTATGAATGTGGGTATGTTTGTTTATTTATTTATTTATTTACTCTAAGATAAAGGAAATTCCTATTCCCAATAGAATTCACTTACCATATACATTCAGAACAAATAAAACTTTATTATTTGTTAACCTAAAAATCCATTAAATACGACTTGCTATACATAAGTCGGTTCCCCGGAACCGACTGGGGCTTTCCCCTGCCTCCCAGGCAAAGCTTGAGCAAATTGTTAGCTCAAAAATAGAAATAATAGAAATTTTAAAGTAATTCGTATATAACTTGCACAGATTGTTGTTCGCACAAGTGGATCTTCTTCCGCTCGAACTAGCATCCGCTCGAAAGAAAATCCGCTCGAATTCGCTCGAATTGGCCTTCACTCGAAGTGACATTCGCTCGAATTGACTGGTTCCCAGGCTGGGACATGAAAGGTTGTTGTTATTTCGCAATTCGCGACGTCATCAACGAGTACAATACATTCAATCCCGTAACATGATTGGTCTATTTTTTTGTAATTTGCATAATGAATTTTTCCAACAATTTTGTCTATTTAAAAAAAAGTGTGTAAGTTATGGAGATGGTAACAATCATAAATCGATTATATATTTAATTATACATTTTTAGACAAAAAACAAACCCTCTTGGCCCACGGCCCATTTTTTTGACACCATGACCATGCGTAATATTAGCCTGCAGTGTATATATACGAAGAATTTTTTCTAGTAAGATTAGAGTTGACTAACTGGTACTTTGTGTGGTACTAGGTTTATCGCATTTATGGCTTAGGGGCCGCGGTTTATCTCCCTCCGTTTAGTCATGCTGGATCAGGAGTAGTAAACTCGGCGATCGTGGGTTCGATTCCCACACGGGGCAAGTTTT
>NW_022711894.1:486829-505499 GCF_011630105.1 Anneissia japonica
GGACCTTGCTCCCCCCCCCCCGTAGGGCAAATCCTGGCACCACCCCTGCTATAGGATTGTCAAAGGTTAAAAAAAAAACTCTCAAAGTGATCTCTCCAAACACCAATCGCAGAATATAGGTAGATATAGATATGCTATTGCTATGTAACAGATGAGAATTTCTCCGAATATATGTTTAATAGTCGAATTCGTCGAGGAAACAAATTGTATCATTTAATGTTAATTATTATTTTTTGATTAGAATAATATTGCTCTGTTATACTGTATCGAGTATTTCGGTTGTTTGGTTTTTTTTGTTTTTGTTTTATTTTTTTTTGTTTTTTATTGTTTTGTTTGTTTGATTGTTTGTTTGTTTGTTTGTTTTTTTTTTGTTTTTATTTTATTATTTGATCTTTAACCACCAGAGTGATTTCGGCCGGGAACGGGCTCGAAAAATTTAACCTAAAAATTTAAGATACAATGCAAAATATACTAGGAATGAACGCTTTAAATCTACTTTGGAATGGAATATACAACCTAAAAATTGACTTGATAATTATTATTACCTTGGGTGATACAGATAGAGGATCATCTTTATATGTATCAGTTGTCTCAAAATAATTAACTTCCATGCTCTACCGCCGTGGTGGCTGTTGTGTTTAGCTTGTCAAGAGACTTTCCCTATTGCGTAATACCAGAAAACGCGGCCAAAGTAAACAGGTATTTCACTAGAAAATTGGTTATAATAAATTTAAACATTTTTACTCCTAAATATTTACATCTAATATTTTTAAAAAATTGTTATTTTTATCCAACGTTTATTTTTAAAATAAAAAAAGAAATGTAGATATAAAACGTGCTAAAAATTATGCTCGCCGTACGGCTGCCGCGAAAACATTGGGCACTCCTTAGTGAAGTGCTGTATGATAAAGTTGAGCAGAGGTATTCGGTAGAAAGATGACCGAATGAAAGGGTGATTGTCAAAAGGGGAGTTCAGTGCGAAAGAATTGATGATGATTCCGAAACGAATAAGTCAGCTTCTTAACAATATTGTTGATGGAGACATCTGCAGAGAAAAACAGAATGCAATGTTTGATTTAACCATGATTCAACCATATTTGAAAGGTACCATGCTAGACAGTCTAGCCTTATTAGTCTAAGCCTAGCTAGGTAGCCTAAACTAGGCCTCTAGGCCTAGCCTCCTGCTACTTACTACTAGGCCTACCTGTTGGTGATAGGCCCTAGCTAGAATAGGCTCTAGGCCTAGTCCCTGCTTAAGGGCGTCCGGCTACAAACAGTGCTATTGTTACTCCAGTTTTAAATGAATTCATATCCGATTGGATATATGTAACAGTTAGCATTGGATGAGAACAATAACGTCATAATACATTATATCAGTGTATTAGATAGGAATCTGTAAATATTTGCCATGATTTGGTGTATAACAAACTGCCATTGATTAGAATTATTTTTTTTTTAGCATTTTTTAGCCTAGGGGCCAGTAGGGCCTTTAATTTTTTTTTAGGGTTCCTATTTATGACAGCCTATGTATCTTGTTATTATAGGGTTAACACTAAGACCGTACCAGGTAGACGGAGTGAAATGGGTGGTTGCCCGTTGCCTAAAAAATCATGGATGCATTCTTGGTGATGAAATGGGTCTTGGCAAAACTTGTCAGGTATGATTTCAAAAAATAGAGAACCTAAGCAAGTCTTGACAAAGTAGAACATTCTTTTCATGGAATTCAAAACTAAACATATAAATGAACGAGCAAAGTTTAATATTTTCTTGCAGACTATTGCAGTTCTGTTGTACCTCGCTATGGTAAAGCAAAAGAGACATTTTCTAGTGGTCTGCCCTCTGTCTGTCTTGGCTAATTGGAAAGATGAATTTGAAAAGTAAGTGAAGTTTAGCCTGTTAGAACCACAAGGAAAATATATCTCAGCGACAAAGTATTATTTGCTTTAGTTACACCTCACCATGTGTTAATTTTTTTAAATTTTTTATCACCATCACTAATTTTGTACAAGCTGTTGTCATTGTTTACATTCAGATTTTAGTCTACTGTATTCTCATAGAACATCGGGGTGAAGGTGGAATATCTTTGGATGTTTTGATTAGTTTTGATCCACTGTCACCTGCATTTCTCAATAAGCACATCATTACAATTACCAAGTGGATTAGGATGAAAAAATATTTTACAAGCTGATGTACAGGATCACCTCGAAATTTAATAATCTAAATGTCAAGACTTGGAAACACATTTAAAACGTTGCTGCAAATTGCAGTAACTAAAGATAAAAGAAATTAACAAAATAAATAAAAAGTAAAAAAAAAAAGAATTTAAAGCAATGAAATAAAAAACAAACAAAACAAAGTAAGAAAAAATCAATAATTTATCACCGAAAGATTTTCTTGTAGATGTTGTCTCTTTTTATTAACATCATTGTGGTAAAGACTGTATCAGGAGGATTTTTCTTCTTTTTGGAAACAGTAAATAATAATAATAATAGTAGTAGTAGTAATTATTATTATTATTATTATTATTATTATTATTATTATTATTATTTATGATTTATTATTATTATTATTATTATTATTGGTTTATTAAATATTGTTAATATTGGAATTTGAAAGCACCCAAAGCAACTTTGCCTTTCAACAGGGGCAGATCCAGGGGACACAGGGGGCATGTCACCCCCTGTCTCTTATACACGTTTTGCCACTAAATATTTATATTTCAAGGCATATTTTGAAATTAGCGCTCTCACTTTTCTATTCTGAATATGTTATGCCCCCTTGTTTGCAAAATTCTGGATCCGCCCCGGCTTTCAGACGTTTATTACGCTGTCATCATAAAATGACAGTATAAACTTCATTGTCATTTTTATTACTTTTTATCATTTTCATTGGACTACAGGTTTGCACCTTGCTTGGAAATTGTACGCTATATTGGCAATAAAGAGACAAGAGAAAACATACAAACAAGAATGAACAACGGATCACAAAATTATCACGTTCTGTTAACAACATATGAGGTGAACACTGGCCAATTTAATTGAAAGATTTTGTAGTTAGAAGTCTTAAAATCAACAAAAAATAAATCTTAACTATTGAATGTTAACAATACTGTAAAAATGGCATAAAATGGCAGAAATAATTTTCTTTATGTCACCAGATGGTCTTAAAAGATGTTGCATTCCTTGAGAGAACATCTTGGGATGCGTTGGTAGTTGACGAAGCACACCGGCTCAAAAACTCAAACTCAATGCTTCATCAGGCACTCAATAATGTAAGTACTTTGTATATTTTGTTGATTGAGACCAGGATATCTTAATGATATTCTAATATTTCCTTAAAATATTATACCACAAATTTCAAACTTTGGCTTCCAAGATCTTGTAAAATGTTTTGAACATAAATTATAACATGAAGAAATTAGTTTTCCTTCATGATTATTATAAAATCTAATTTTTTCCCTTGGTTTATTTTTTTTTTTATTGTATTGTGGATATACTGTACTTTTCTATTTGATCAACAGCTTGCATTTGGCATCGTTTCTTTTGTATTAGTCGAAAGCTTCTATCTTAACTCTATAACTCTGTGTAAAATTAAATTTTTAGTTTGATGTAATGCTTCGGTTTCTCCTAACGGGTACACCAGTGCAGAACAATTTGAGGGAGCTCTACAATTTGCTCGCCTTCATCGCACCGCAGATATTCAAACACAAGTATTCGGATGACTTCATCGATTATTTTGCAAACATAGATAATAAAACTGGTAGGTGTATTTTGCTTGTGTCCTTATGCAAGTCAATTTACATAAAGGTATGAAAAAGGGAGCCTGGTAAGAATTTGCGGTCTGACGAATTACCCAAATGAAACGGAATTACTTAAATGATACCCAAATGATACGGAATTATCCAAATGGCACCCAAATGATACGGAATTGTGATATTACCCAAATGACAATTCAATTAAATTGGGTAATTCCGTTTCATTTGGGTAATTCGTCAGAACTTTTAGGTATAAACAACATACAGTAACTGTGTCATTTGGGCTATTATTTGGGTAATTTCAATCATTTGTGTTTCCATTTGGGTAATTCCATTTTATTTGGGTAATTCCATTTCATTTGGGTAATTCCAATTCATTTGGGTAATTCGTTGGACCCAAAATTCATGGCAATGATCATAATACCGGTAATTACATTGCACTGCAACACAGCATTGTTTTTATGAAGCATGCAATGCTGCACATGTTTGTCAATATAGATCAGACACAATACTGAATGTAGTTGCAATTAGCAGCGTGTGGTGCAGCATATAAGGCTTTGGGCTTTCAGTCGGTAGGTCAGGATTTGACATCGGCTTGTGTCCTCCACTGCTTGTGTTCTTGGGCAAGTCACTTCTGCACTTGCTTCTCTTCACCCGAGAGTATAAGTGGTTGCCCCTGGTAGGAGTTGAATGATGAAGTAGCAAGTGCTGATTATAAGTGTAACTAGGAATGTTCCCAGTGAACGGAGGAGGTTGCACGTTGTGTATGGTTGATTCTGTATCCAATGACCAGGGAACATGGCGTCTTGAGCAGCTGCTCCATTATTTTGCACTATATAAATCTTATAAAATATAAATAAATAAATTACAAAATTGCAAGATTTTTTATATATGGTATTTATATTGTTAAAGGCATTATATTAACACTATCAATTAATTAAATTAATTCTTGATGTTATTACAGTGAAGATTCAACTGCATGATTTGCTTTCACCTTTCTTGCTGCGGAGAACTAAGTCAGAGGTTGTACTGGATCTACCAAAGAAGAAAGAGGTGATTTTGTTTCATGGACTAACAGCCCTGCAGAAGAAATATTACAAAGCTGTGCTCTTAAAAGACCATGGTGAGTTAATAGAAATATAATTAAGCGTATTTTTTTCAAGTTATAAAAAAGAAATTGCTAAGATTAAAAAATACAAGATGCTTAAACAAAACAATCAATCATTACCTAATATTGCAAAGATTACTGAGTTGTACAAAAAGGATAGGCAAAGTATACAGTATTGTGGACAATGCAAGCTTATCTATTAAAATGCCTGTTAAAAAATTCTGACTGCTGTCTTTACTTTAAGGTGAATTAATCTACCAGATTTACAGAGAGTAAAAGCATCATGGACTGGATGGGTAACATCTGACAATGAAATGTAATTTCTTGAATAATAATAATAATAATAATAATATAAATAATAATAATAATAATAATAATAATTCTGGATTTATATAGCGCCTCACGTTGACACAACCCCGAGGCGCTTAACAACAACAGAGAAGAAGAAAAAATTAAGTTCAAATGATTGGTTTGAAGATTATCAATAAATGTTATTATTACAATGCTTTGATAACATTATTACCTGCAGTTTTGTGAATTTTGATTGATTCCAATGTTTTCCATTCAGATGCTTTTGAACAAGGCTCCCTTGGTACTTCAAAGACAAGGCTCATGAACATCATGATTCAGCTTAGGAAATGTGTTAGTCATCCATATCTATTTGATGGTTAGTACCTATTTTGAATTATGTCATTCATTTAATATTAACTTGCAGTAGGCACATTCAGACAAGTTAGTTGTAAGTTTTTAAGTAGCAGTTAACTTGTCATAAGATCTGGATAATGCCTGTGAAGGCACTTTTAGTATTAAATTACTACATATGATTTCTGATAAGAAGTCTCAGAAGTGAATGTGTTAATTCTGCATACACAAGAAATGTTAGGATTATGAGCTTTGAAGTAAAAAGAACATTGTGCCCTGAGTAAGCATCTTGTAGACATTTGTCAAAATTAATGTGAGCGTACAATTTTGCGTAAAAGTCGTATTAACTTTACTTCAGGTGGAAGGCTCTCTAAAAATAACTTGTGTCTGGTTTCATTACATTTACTGAATTGATTACCAAGTGTGACAATTTGTTTTTGTATGTTATTGCACAGGGGTTGAACCGGAACCCTTTGAACTTGGCGAACACCTAGTAGAAGCAAGTGGTAAACTACACCTGTTGGATCAACTACTCCTGTTGCTATACCAACAAGGTCATAAGGTTTTAATCTTCTCACAGATGACTAGGATGTTAGATGTTGTACAGGATTACTTAGGGTTCAGAGGTCAGTAGATTTAGCAGCATTCTCATGTTTTTGTCATCTTTAGTAGTGAGCATTCATTTATCATCTATTTTTTTAAATATCTTACTTCTCCTCGCCATAATTGAAAGTAATTTATCATGTAGACTGTTAAATGACATATGTGCTAATATTTCAGAAAGTTATTGTTTACTAATTTAGGTAGTATACAGTAGCTGTTTTCCGTGTAGTGTTATAACTATTGACCATAAGAACCATTAGTCATTTTAAAACCCACTAATTAGGGGCACAGTTTTTTCTAATAGTTCATGATAAACTAATAGACTAATTGCTTTACAAGCTAGTTTTATTTAATTTTTTTCTAATAATTAATTAATGTTCTTTTTTTTTTCTTTATTTTCCATATCAAGGCTATTCATATGAAAGGTTGGATGGCTCTGTGAGAGGTGAGGAGCGCTTCATAGCCATCAAAAACTTCAATAAAGATGACAACACATTTGTATTCCTACTGAGCACCAAAGCTGGGGGTCAAGGTTTAAACCTAGTCAGTGCAGACACAGTTATATTTTTAGACACTGACTTCAACCCGCAGAATGACCTGCAAGCTTCTGCAAGAGCTCATCGGATCGGACAAACTCGGTAGTTTTTCATTTATGTCCATTTACGTATATTAACAGGGTTAAAGTTACACTCCTCTGTGTATGACTTAGGTTACGTTCAGACATAAAGACTTACGCTAGCACAACATTGATTGTGTGATGTGAGCTTGTGCGCGGCATGGAGAACACCATTATTATCGCGCTATCATTGACGAAAGTCATGCATCAATGATTTCGAACTTGGCCAAAATTTGACCATTCACAATAAGCCTAGATGTAGACAGGAAATAAAATGTGCGATTACAAATACAAATATATTTTGCGCGAATACTTACACTAGCGTTAGTTAATCTGGATATCTCGCTAGTTATGCCTCAGATTAATGTACGCCTGGTGTTAAATACGACAGGCATATCTCTCATGTCTGAACGTAGCCTTATTCAACAGAATATATAAAATTTTATTTGACAGAAAAACTTGTGTATGCCCATATATAGTCATGATGTGCCTATACATGGTCATGATGTGAGGTCATGACCATATTTAGGCATGTCATAATGTTTTTGTCAAATCAAATTTGATAGTCTGGACAGGTCTTAATGTATACAAGACTAAATAGCTGTTTCCATCACTCCTAAAATTATCATGAATTTCAGAAATGACTGAATTGCGTGAGCAGCCCTGATTGAAAAAATTCCGAATGACAAACTCGTTTAAATTTTTTTTTTTATTTGAATAAAAGTTAGCACAAGGAAGTGGCATCCTTTCACAAATGACACCATTTAAACGTGGTTCTGTTGGTTATATTCTGTAATATGTATTCTTAATATTTATGCCAATCCAAAAAATATAGTAACATGTCTTTAAATGGGTTTTTGCACTGCCAATTAAATGTCTTTATTCCTTCTAGACCAGTGAAGATCATCCGTTTAATTGGTAAAGACTCTGTTGAGGAGGTGATCCTAAGGCGGGCAGATGCTAAACTGAAGTTGACCAATTCAGTCATTGAAGGTGGACAGTTCTCGTTGGGTAATAAGAACGGCCAATCAGAATCTCCACAACAGGTGAATTTACCTTTCTATGATATTATTAATATTACCAACGCACAAATTCTGTTTGAAGTTATCTAGTGTTTCACTATAAAATACAACTTTCCAGATATTTACTGTAGTTTCTCTGGTATAATCTCTTGAGCACAAAATTGGGCTGATTTAGTGGAGGAGGGAATGAGTGCGATTATACGCAAGAAATTTTTCATCATTGCATGACTAATTCAAAGCCAATATTTGATATTTTTGTTAAAGTATGTGTAAAAGTCTGTTAAGGTATGGTATTTATTCAAATCATACCCTGGGCTTTTGCTTGCAGAATGGCTGGTACGTAAAATTAGGTGGAAAGTAGGGGGTGGGTTTATACTGGCGAAACTACAGAATATATATATTTAGACGTATAGAAGATAGATGATAACCAAAAATATATTTACAACAATTTCAGCTGTCGGAAATGCTAAAGTTTGGTCTTGATAAACTTCTTGAGGAGAAAAACTCTGATGAAATAGATCTCGAGAAGATACTGGGACCAAGCAGGAATGGAGAATGGAAACTTGATCAGATCGAGAAAGAGGAGGAGGGGGAGGAGAATGAAATGCCACTCCTAAGCGAATCGTCTGAAGATACTCAAACACAAAGTAATTTATATATTCCTATTTTTTTGGCTGGATGTCAAATTTTATTGAATTATTTCCATTACTGATTATTATAACAGTCAGAGATTGGTTATCTGTTGCAGAATGTAAAGTGGGTTGATTTTAACTATGTTGAACACACTTCAGCAAAATTTAAGTAGGGGATAACTAGCCAAAAGAAAAGCAAATATGTTTTCAAATTAATAAATTACAAAGCTGTAACTTGATGGTTTAGTTGCCTGCCTTCCAATTTAAATCTCTACTTGCTAACCACATGTTGAGATTATAAGCAGTTAACACGAGACAGCTGTGTGTGTGGTTAATGTTACTTGACCAATATATTCCAACCACAATCACTATCGTCTTCACATGACTAGACAAATTTATGTATTTATGTTATTTTCAACAGGTAGTCACATGTATATGTTTGAAGGGAAGGACTACTCCAAAGAAACCAGTGCTGCTGCCCTCAACGCCTTTGATGAAATGTTGGCAGGTAACCTATCAATTATCTGTAGTTCCTCAGGTGTACTGTATGCCTACCTTGGGTATAAGTCCACCCCCTACTTTACGCCCATATTTACATACCTGTAGCAGCCTTTCCTTGGGCAAAAGTCCAGGGTAATGAGTTCAATGATTAGTTCAGCTAATTTTTACAAATAAAAAAATCAAACATTGACTTTGTATTGTGCATGCAATGCTGAAAAAATTGCCATTTGATTGAAAAAAGGACCCCTTGAGTATAAGGCCCACCCCCTGAAATTGGTCCAATTTTGTGTTCAAAGAGGGGAGAGGGGTGAGCTTACCAGAGGAAGTGCGGTGTACTGTATAATATACTCTCTGTGGTCTGATTGGGAAAATCCTCAAAAATTCAATAACAACTTTTGAAAGGAATGTATGTAGGCAAATCTTCTGTTGCAAAAATCATGGGACCTGTAGATGCTGATGGCTGAAGTTAATGGTAAAGTGGGTTTGATAGGACATATACGAGTGATGGGGTACCTCTCTCAAACTCACTTTTGTTAGATCTTTTATGGAATGATATCACTTCAAGACTCTTAGGATTAAAGATAATGGTAATGGTATTGTCCATGATTATAAAACAAAGTAGAGTAATACATTTACATTTCTAGCTGAAGTAAAGGTACAGGAAGAGAGCACATTGGGTCAAAGGTCAAGGAGAGTAACTAGTACAGCAGCAATACCATTGAAAGATCTACCGCAACGAAAACGAAAAATTCTTACGGATGAAGAGAAGGAAGAAATGAGAAAGAAGCGGCAAGAGTCAGCAGCCAAGAGAGCAAGGATGAGGGAAGAGGCTGAAGTCAGGCGTGCAGAAGAACGAAAGAGGAAGTTGTATGTATTCTGGGAAAGAATCTCTACACTTGCAAATTTTACCCTTCAAAAATAATTGTGTACATTCCTAGGATAATAGTAGATAATTTTATATTATTAATATTTGTTGTATATATTTGGTTTTATTTGTTTGATATTGTGTTTATAATAACTTTTTTTATAATTCAGATTCAGAATTTATTTGCCCTCCCTGAAAGTTGTAATGGGCACAAAAGCTCACATCAAAAGAAAAATTTACATTTCTGACACAATTATAACTATCAATACTATAATAATACATTGTTATTTAAAAGATTTAAAATAATCATAATTATATACATTTATAAAGGCCTACATGAATTGAACATTTATAAATGAATTGTATATACATATAATAAGTCATAATTGTTGAAGTGAGGTATGGATATATTGACTATGATATGCCTATTTGCAGCTATCATTGTAGGCACAAATGGAGTAGAGAATAAATGATAATCATTAATATATCATTGTTATATTCACACTTCCGTAAGATATTGGAACAAAACTATTATTTTGACATAATTACAGAGAGAAAATGTGGGCAGACAACGATTATGAGTCTTGCAGCTTACCGCTGCATTCGGATGATGAAGATGAAGAAGAAGAGCGCCCTCAAGTAGATATTGATGATGAAGATAACTATTCTCTGGGTTACATTAGTGGTGATGTCACACATCCCATAAATACTAATGACAAGGATGCCCTCATCGTTCACTGTGTTGGTGAGTAGCTTAAATGTTCTGTTTTTTTTAATTCAATGTTGTTATTGTTATTATAATTAATAATGTTCATGTTGCTGTTGTAATTAAATATTCAGAGATAATTTATGAAACTAAATATAATTGTGACCAAGAGATATAATTTTACTAGTAAAACCTTTTCTTCATGCATAAGATTGCTTTCATGTGATGTACTGCTATTGTGAAAAAGAAATACTTGCTGAGCAATGGGGCTCATATTGACTGGAGCATCCCCAGTTTCATGTAGCGTGAAGTGGATTAGAGTGATGCTCTTCTGGGTGAAACTCTGGTCCACTGCAGGTTACTCCCAGCAATTCACTTGTACCCATTGATACAGCTGGGTGGACTGAAGCAATGTAGATTGCTCGAGGACACAAGCGAAATGCACAGTGAATGGTTGAAACCCCCGACCTCAAGTTCGAGAAACCAAAGCATTTCTACTGCACCAAACCGCCTCCACACTTCTATATTGATTGTGCATTGTGCAATAACTTTTAAGGAACAAATTTGTCCTAATGGAAAAATCCAAGCCTCCTTCAAAGTCTCTAAGAATATACGATCACCCAGGCAATTGTGTACATGTCTTTATGTACTGCTAGATATTGATGTACCCCTTATTTTTACAAATGGCTTACTTTATATAATCATCATATAAAACATCCTTGCGCTTTGCAGATGATAGTGGTAGTTGGGGCTCTGGTGGCTTGTTTTCAGCTATCGATGCCCGTTCCCCAACACCAGCTGAAAGATATGAACTGGCTGGTGAAATGAAAGGTACGCTGTGTTATTATTAAGTTAACACTTTGTTTTAACTTCAGTTATTAGCATTCAATTGAAAATTTCCCCCTAATTATAAAATTTATTAAATACATCATTACATTTAGTTTTGTAGTAAATTTAAGAATTTTTTTGTATAATTGTTATTATTATACCGATGGTATTTGTGTCATGTTAGTGATAGGAATGAATTTTTTTGCCCTACCTGACATGCTATCATACTGAATGCTCAGTAAGTTCCCAAATACTTTTAAAAAAAAAAACTTGCTAGTGATTCTGGTGAGAATTGAACCCATGACCTCCAGATAACTTGCCTGGTGTCATAAACCACTATACCAGTGAGCTTGCAGTTTGTGACTAGTATTGAATCTGATCCCAAGTAGCAGTTGGTACTACTTATCTGAAGATCATGGGTTCAATTCCCAAACGAATCACTTGCGAGATTTTTGTTTAGAAAGTATTTTGGAATGTGCAATACTGAGCATTAATTTTCTGTTAGAAGGTATAGATATGTTAGAATATTGTTTCACTGATTACAGTATTGATTTTCTGTCTTGTAGATTTATCTCTTGGTGATGCCCACCTGATACGATTTGATGATATAAAGGGAAAACGTAATGGAAGAGATTGGGTAAGGATAGTTTTTATATTAGTGAGTATTTGTCTTAATGTGGACATGATTAATGTAATGTAATGTAGTTGCATTTATATAGCAGCTTGTACAATCAATAGATCATCTCATAGCGCTTCATGTTGTTCTTTGCAATTGTTCTATGTCAGACTGTCAAATAAGGCTTGTGTTTGGAATATCCCCCGTGCAAAAATTAGGCCTAGAAATCCATCGATGCATTTCATAAAAAAGGGGCCGAATCCTGTGCATATTTTGCAGAAAAATTAGGCCTTGACCTATCTCTCAATATAGAACCAATGTATTAAGCATTGTTACAATTACATGCACCTATTATTCTAGTAATTTTCCATGCAAATTAATGCTACTTTTTGATTATACTCCATGGGACTAAAATACAGTATGTGTCCTATGTGTTACAAGTGCACAGACAATTGACAATATTTTAATATTAATAATATTAATAATATTAATAATAATAATAATATTAATAACAATATTAATATTAATATTATTAATGTTAATATTAATATTATTATTAATATTCTAATATTATTATAAAGAACAAAACATAGAACGACGGACTTGGATTTATCATTTTTCAGAGTAACATCACTCATTTTTTTATTTTAAGACTGAACAGTCAGTCTTTCTCCTTATATTATTATTATTATTATTATTATTATTATTATTATTATTATTATTATTTTTATTATTATTATTAAAATAACGACACCATTTCCAATTATTAAAATTCTTTTTTGTTTTTATCTGTTTCAGTTGGTATTAGTTGTTGCTCAGCACAGAGACAAGCATAACCACCTCTCAGGAATCAACTTAACATCTTTGAAGACTGCTCTTCAAAAAATCTATTCCATTGCTAAACAGAAGAAAGGTGATATTAAATGAGATTAAACATTTCCATAATATTGATATCATATAATGTATCAAAGTATATATTATGATAATATAATATGTTAAAAACAAATTCTGAGTCCCTGAATCATCTGACCACCTTACAAGCAAATTGATCAATTGCTAAGGGCCAACAAAAAATGGGGAATGGGGTAGTGGTGGGGTGGGCTTTTTACTTATCCATTTTAAAAAGTTTGAATAGGAAACACATTTTGTTTTTTACTTAGCATTTTGTTGATTGTGTATACTGTATTGATGAAATATGGAAATTTAACCTTAGTCTAGTATTTAATGTAATACTAAAATTGAATTTTAATTTGATTTTTTATTAAATTTTTACAATAATTGTTCAGTTATTTTGCTTTGCATTAGCAAGTGTTCACTTACCAAGGATAGGTTACGCAACACCTGGATTTAATTGGTATGGAACAGAACGACTTCTCAGGAAACACTTATCAGCCAAAGGAATACCAGTTTTTATGTATCCTTTAATATTTTATTGTTTCTTCTATTTTGGTATAGATTATACAAAATATGTTTATGTATATGTTTTTCATATACATTTTAATAGTAATGTACTCTAGGCACTAATTAAAAAAAAAAAGAATGTTAATATTTATTTTGTGACCTTAATTGATCTGTTAGATATTACTACCCAAGGAAAAGCCGACAAACCCAGAAACAAATCAAACAAGATGTGTCAAAGGTTGATGTCCAAAAGCCATCGACCTCAGGTCACGTGGTCAGACCCAAGTGTCCAGAAAAGTCTTCATTACCCAATCTTCCCAGCTTCCTTCATGGAGTATGCATCTATTTCGATGGTGTAGAGAGTGATCAGCGCAAGAAATTATCTCGCTACATTATAGCATATCCTTTTCTAATGAATAAGTTTTTGCTTGATTTTAAAATTAACAAATCAGTTGTTGCCTAATTCTTTATTTTACTAATGGTTTACGGTTAGGCTTTGAATTACATGGCAGTGTTAAGGTTAAAGGTCAAATTAATGACCCCTAACTTTTAAAAACTCACCCCCTTAATTATTATATAGTACATTTAGATTTGGAATCGCAAAATTGAACCTCATTTTTTTTTCATTTTCGACGAAAGAAAACGTAATATAAATAAAACTTTTCATTTAGAGTCTGTCCCCTTCAGAATGGCATATTGTCATTATTACTGTATTATTATTATTGTTGTTTTTCTTCTTCTTCTTTTTCTTTTTGTTGCTGCTACTGCTGCTGCTGTTGTTATTACAATATTATTACTATTACATTATTATCATTATTATTATTACTACAATATTATTATTAAAATATTACAAATTTATTATTATTATTATTTCAGTATTTATGATCACTAATGCCTTTACGTCAATAAGATAACTGTGTATTATTACTACAATATTATTATTATTAATAATAATATTACAATATTATATTTTTTTAATATTATTGTTATTAATATTATTATTATTATTATTATTATTATTATTATTATTATTTCAGTATTCATGATCACTAATGCCTTTTATGCCAACAAGATAACTGTGTAACACTAATAAAATCACTTTAGCCTTGCTGTAGTATTGATTGGTGTAATTGATGATAAGTGTCACTTAATTTTCTTAACTGTTCAGCACTTATGACGGTGACGTTGCAAAGAACGTTAACCAGTCTGTGACGCACATTATTCAAGTGAACAATGAAAAGGTAGAATTCAATCATTATGACATTTCAGTAGTTTTACCTCACACTATAGTAATTAATGTAGTGCAAAGCATTATGGAAATGTTAAATTAGTTGCATCAAAATCACAGTATTATTTGTAGTTAAGTTCATTCATTCAAGTAACTTTTATATATTTTGTCCATTGCTTTCCTACTATTGTGATAATAAATTTGGAATTAAATTAGTAGTGCTGGATTCAGTGGTGGCACCAGCGGGGGTGGGGGGTTGGCAAGGGGAAATTTGCCACCCCATTGGACAGGCCTGGACCCCCCCTGCTGTCTGTCGCCATGACTAGGTCTTGGGATCAAAAATAAAAATAATCATAATTTACCTATACAAAATACTGTTATTTTGATTGCTAATCCCTAATATTATGGTCTAAAAGCACATTTTGGACCATAGCCATAAAAACTCTTCCTGTGAAACCTACAAGGGGTTTTTTATTCCAGGCCGTCGACCAAGACTCTAGTCAGCCCTTGGTTTGGACCACTCTGTCAGACATGTTTAACCACTTTTATGAAAATTTCTGACACCACTGCTGGCATAGACTATGTGTATGGCTAACTAGGAACATTCCTCTGTAAGCGCAGACGATTCTGCATTGTGCAGGACAAATTCCATATCCACTGACCAGTGGATAGGGGGACGAGTGAACACTTTGAACTCTTTGTGAAATGAATATGTGCGCTATAATTGTAATCCTCTTTTTAAAACAATGAATTATCAAGGGAAAATGTTCTGCATTCTAATACACAGCTCACATTTTAATGGTTTGTTGATCAAAAATGAACTGGAACAGTGATACCTACGAAAACTTACCAATTTAGAAGATTTTCTACTTTTAAGCCAATGCTATTTTTTCAGCGCGTTGCAAAGTTATAATTGCATAATTTAGGCTAGACTTTTCATTTCATGTTTCCTGTACTTATTTTTTTAAAGATCATCGGAGGAGGGCGGAACAAAAATATAAATTAAATTTTGTTTTCTTATTTAGCAAATAGTTTGGCTAAAAACATCCAGATAGAGGAGAAAATAAAAATAAAGTTTTATTGGTGAATTTAAAATGGGATGCTTAAATGCTTCAAATTTATATAATTAGGAAGAAAGGTACATAATTTTATTAGATGGAAGAAACATTCAAGATTCATGATTTATTTATTTGTGTTCTTTCGGAAAATCATTTGGCAGAAGGAGTGCAAAATTAAGAGGTTCAGGTTGTGACCTTTACCTTTTTACCTTTTTTTATTGCAGAGTGGGCATCATGACTCCCAGGCTAAAGTAGTGGATGAGAAATGGATGTGGAAGTGCATAAGGAAACAGAAACTTCTCAAGGAATGATTTTTTTCAGAGAATCATCTATTGCAAAACGTCAAACAAAACAAATGTAACATTTGTATCTTTGCAGTGCTGAACATTATAGCAGTAAATCAGACACAAAAACTCAGAAACCATTAATATCATTGTTATTAGTGGTGCCAGTGGGGATCCAGTGAGGCACAATACCACTGTCGAGGAGGACTTAGTAGTCGAAGAATCTCATCATTGCGTTTTTTTTCAATCTGAAATTTATTTCCTGGCATGCAGGTTTTTTCTCCAATCTTGATCTTGGAACTCTCTTCGGACCTTCACACCCCATCCCCCATCAGAGAACTTACTGTTGATGGAGGCGGATCATAAAACTCCAGGGCTGAGTAACTAAAAGAAGAAAGCAAAATCGTTCGCTCAATAGTCTGCATTGTGAAAAAGATTAAAGCAAGTGACGAGAATCGGTGACATGTAATGCAGGAGTGTTCACATGTTGATTGTAAATGGAATTATTACAGTAATTCATGTTACCTGTATGTGCAATATTATTGTTTACTGTTATCTACTTGAATAAAGACATATAAACCAGATACTGTAAGAACATTTGTCATTTGTTTAACTTCTTTGATTTGATTTCTTTCCTTTCAATTGTACATCATTTTTTTGCTATTAATGTTAATTAGTGACCAAAACTCTTTAAACACAGATAGTTCAGAAGAATTTGATGACTGATATACTGAACTCTACGATTTTCTTTTCTTCTCACTTTCTACTCTGCATTTGGAATTGCTGTTGTCATCAACAGACGCAAACGGGATTCGAATTCAATGAAGATCTTCATATTTTTCATACATTGAACTATTGTTGGTGGTGATGATGTTATCTATTAACCACGTGATTTAGATTGGTATAGGTGGGTTGGCATTAGTAGGTTAATGTAAACGTGTTGACTTCATGTACCGTACCGTCCTAAAAAAGGAATCAGTCATACAGTACAGTAATATAATTATCTGCATCAAATATTCGCATCTACCTTAGCATTGTCTGTCGGTCGGTCAGTCCATCTATCTATCCATCTGTCAGTCTATCAGTCTCCATTAAGTTTAACACATGGTTTTCAGTTTGCTAAAATACAATAAATGCGCGACGAAATTTAACCCGGGGGAAAATATGAACGAACGGATCCATGGTTTAGTACATTATCCGCAATCGCTACCACAACTTTAAAATACTGTACAGATAGCAAAGTGGGGCCAGTCGTCTGTGAATAACAGAACGGCTGACGTGGGTTTTAGAATATTAATAGGGTGTAAAAGCAATAATAAAATACAACAGGATATTATGCAACACCCATGAAGCTGAACGAATGGAAGGAAGGAAGTGTATAAAGAAGTCCGGGTAGTGGGCCTACAGTACAGTGCATTTTTTCGAAGTAAGTGTTAAAGTGCAATTAATTAAAACAATCAGTATTTATTAGCCTATAAGTTCTGGTTGAAGTGAGTTAAAATAATTGAATGAAAAATGATCGTTGTTGATTTGGTAATTACGGTGGCTGTTAGGCTAACCGTACCAAATGAATGGTAAGTCAAGTGTTAGCGGGCTGAGGCCAAGGACAACTTTACCATTTCAGAGTGATAAATTGTAGACCTATATTGTATAAAAGAATAAAAATACGAGTATCATTATCAAAATGGCACTGACATAATACATTCCTTTAGTGGATAACGTAAATAGTATTTCAAATCTGTAAATTTGTTACGGTAAAACAAACTAGCACGTGTTTCGAGATTGAAATCATAGAGTGTAAAATTTAATTTCAGTTTGATGGATTACTGTAAACACAAAGTAAACAAATGGATAAATAATGATAATATACAGTGCTCAAATAGGAACATATCCGTCGTCAGATCAAAGGCTTAATGTGTGTTAATTATAAAATTATTATTATGGTTATTATGGTTCCTTTAACGTTGCTGGTTTAAGGCTTTTATGTGTTTATTCTCCTTGTATTTTAATTGGTTATAGAACATTTAGTCATAAGAACATGGTCGTCTGCATAAAGTAAATGGTTAATGAAATATTGCCAATTTTTGCATTCTCATTTTCATTTGTTTGGCAAAAAATGTTGTTAGAATTGTTGTCGCCAATGCATCTATTTACTTGCTGGATTAACAAACTGGTGGTACAATAAGCTAAACATTATAGATGTTTGCTCTTTGTTTGAAATCCAATACAAATATAACTTAACCATAATTTTACTGATACGATACGCTAATCCTATAGGCCTACCTGAATTGCATTTCCATACATACGTTATTGTAATTGAAAACATTTTCACGGCTACCTCAATTCCAATATTAGAGAAAGATTTGACTTGACATTGTAAATTTCCATTTCCTAAATACTTGTGCATTTTTGGGGGGTTTTTTTTAATTCTTTGTAGAAAAAGGAGAATTTAATCAGCAAAATGGACAAGGAACAAGGTAAATCCACACATTATGCGTTATCAAATGAAGCAAACCATCACGAATATATTATAAACTTAGGCCATGGGCTGGAGGCTGTCTCTTATACACATCTAGATGTGTATAAGAGACAGGTACAGTAATATAATTATCTGCATCAAATATTCGCATCTACCTTAGCATTGTCTGTCGGTCGGTCAGTCCATCTATCTATCCATCTGTCAGTCTATCAGTCTCCATTAAGTTTAACACATGGTTTTCAGTTTGCTAAAATACAATAAATGCGCGACGAAATTTAACCCGGGGGAAAATATGAACGAACGGATCCATGGTTTAGTACATTATCC
>NW_022711894.1:506057-513499 GCF_011630105.1 Anneissia japonica
ATGCAGGAGTGTTCACATGTTGATTGTAAATGGAATTATTACAGTAATTCATGTTACCTGTATGTGCAATATTATTGTTTACTGTTATCTACTTGAATAAAGACATATAAACCAGATACTGTAAGAACATTTGTCATTTAACTTCTTTGATTTGATTTCTTTCCTTTCAATTCTACATCATTTTTTTGCTATTAATGTTAATTAGTGACCAAAACTCTTTAAACACAGATAGTTCAGAAGAATTTGATGACTGATATACTGAACTCTACGATTTTCTTTTCTTCTCACTTTCTACTCTGCATTTGGAATTGCTGTTGTCATCAACAGACGCAAACGGGATTCGAATTCAATGAAGATCTTCATATTTTTCATACATTGAACTATCGTTGGTGGTGATGATGTTATCTTTTAACCACGTGATTTAGATTGGTATAGGTGGGTTGGCATTAGTAGGTTAATGTAAACGAGTTGACTTCATGTACCGTACTGTACCGTCCTAAAAAAAGAATCAATCATACAGTACAGTGCAGTACATCAATATAATTGTCTGCTTCAAATATTCCGACATCTACCTTAGCATTGTCTGTCTGTCGGGCGGAAAGTCAGTCCATCTGTCTATCCATCTGTCGATCTATCAGTCAACAATGTATTAAAATTAGCGCTCTCACTTATCTATTCAGATGCTGTGCCACCTCGTTTGAAAAACTCTGTATCCGCCCCTGGTTACCGCTTGATTAGATTATCAATTATTACTGACAAATTATATTTTACTCCTAATAACCATTTCACAAACCAATTGAATGATTGATGACAATGTCGATAATACTAAAACACATGATTTTAAAGAATATCGCGACTTAAGAAGTAGTTGTGTAGAGAGCGTCGTATTATCATCATCATGAACTCTACGTTAAATGCTTGGTTTATTACTGATGGAACAGATATTATTAAAATATTATTATTATTATTATTATTATTAGTTATTATTATTATCATTATCATTATTTTTATTATTATTATTATTATTACTACTAGAGGGTGCGCTTATCCTCTAGTAGGACCTATGTGAACTTCGCGATTAGTTTTGATGAAAACCACTAAGAGAAGACAGGTTGCATATATGTCGATGGTATCACTTTCAGTTATTTATTCAGTTACATAATGTTAGAAATGCAATGATGGTTTGATCATATTTTATGATTTACAGTACAAAGCATTCTTCATTGACATAGAAAATTACTGATGAGTTAGCTGGGTTCAGTTTTTGATAGCAATTATATATCATTTTTCATAACATAAAAATATTTAGAAACCATTAAAATGAGATGAAACAGCAGAAGGTAGTCTTACAATAAAAACATATTTTGGTCAGGTGAAACTAAAGCAAAGTTTTAACATGGAGGTACAGTATCTCTATGGTTCTACTGTTATTCATTGAGAAACCGAAAACCATAGGTTTGTTAATCGACTGTGCCTGAAAACCGAGTGTGCTTGAAAATCGACTGTGTTTGAAATTTGGCGTTCCATACAAAACCGCAAAACAACCCTGAGGCCATGGAGTTATAAAAGGTATACTGTATATGTTTTTAATACCTCCATGCTGAGACACGGCTAGGAAATATACTTAAACACCACATGTGATCAGAGAGGCTACTGTTCCAGTCAAAAAAAACAACGGTAAAAATCATTATTATTCCCTCAATTAATCTGAAATATGTAATGATTATATTCACTTTGGAAGATCGAGACTTTGAAGATCATGTTGTTACAGTTTTTCAGACCGTTGTAGGAACTTGCATAGGCCTGGGTCATTGAATTAATTTATTAAATTGTATCTTGCATTTCAGCCCTCCTGCTAAAATACAATAAATTTAACCCGGGGGAAGATGAATGAACGGATTCATGGTTTAGTGCATCCGCAATCGCTACCACAACTTCAAAATACTGTGCAGATAGCCTTAGTATACAAAGTGGGGCCAGTCGTCTATGAATAAAAGAACGGCTGACGTGGGTTTTAGAATATTAATAGGGTGTATAAGCAATAATAAAATACAACGGGCCTATTATGCGACACCCAATGAAGCTGAACGAATGAAAGGAAGGAAGTGTATACAAAGAAGTCCGGGTAGTAGGCCTACAGTACAGTGATTTTTTTTCGAAGTAAGTGTTAAAGTGCAATTAATTAAAACAATCAGTATTTATTAGTCTATAAGTTCTGGTTGAAGTGAGTTAAAATAATTGAATGAAAAATGATCGAACTTGAGGGTAATGAATGGTGTAAGTCAAGTGTTAGCGGGCTGAGGCCAAGGACAACTTTATCATTTCAGAGTGATAAATTGTAGGCCTATATAATATTGTATAAAAGAATAATAATACGAGTATCATTATAAAAGTGGCACTGACATAATACATTCCTTTAGTGGATTACTTAAATAGTATTTCAAATCTGGTAATTGTTACGGTAAAAAACGACAAGCACACTGGTGTTTCGAGATCGAGATGAAATCATAGTGTAAAATTTTAATTAGTTTGATGGATCACTGTAAACACAAAGTAAACTAATGGATAAATAATGATAATATACAGTGCTCAAATAGGAACATATCTGTCGTCAGATCAAGGCTTAATGTGTGTTAATATAAAATTATTATTATGGTTATTATGGTTCCTTTAACGTTGCTGGTTTGAGGCTTTAATGTTATTCTCCTTGTATTTTCATTGGTTAATGAACATTATATTGCCAATTTTTGCATTCTCATTTTCATTTGTTTAGCAAAAAATGTTGTTAGAATTGTTGTCGCCAATGCAGCTATTTACTTGCTGGATTAACAAATTGGTGGTACAATAAGCTAAACATTATACTGTAGATGTTTGCTCTTTGTTTGAAATCCAATACAAATATAACTTAACCATAATTGTACTGATACGCTAATCCTACACCTGAATTGCATTATTTTCCATAAATACGTTATACTGAAAACATTTTCACGGCTACCTCAATTCCAATATTAGAGAAAGATTTGACTTGAAATTGTAAATTTCCATTTCCTAAATACTTGTGCATTTTTGGGGGGTTTTTTTAAACTTTTTTTTTCTTTGTAGAAAAAGGAGAATTTAATCAGCAAAATGGACAAGGAACAAGGTAAATCCACACATTATGCGTTATCAAATGAAGCAAACCATCACGAATATATTATAAACTTAGGCCATGGGCTGGAGGGGGGTCACCGTGCACCTCCCCCACCCCCGACAGTTAAACTTCCTTGGTATCATTTTGTTCCTACGGGCATATAGAACAAAAAAATTGATGTTAACAAGAAAAATATAGGGATGCATTGTGTGTACTCGCGTCATTTGTAATGGTCGTTAGTGTTTTATGGTCAATACTTTTTTTGGGGGTGGGGAGGGGTAACATTTATGCCCATAACCTGTGATTTAGAAATCCCATAAATATTATTTTGGTAGCAATGTGTAGCATATATGTTTCTTAATCATATGCTGTTTAAATAAAATTAATCTGACAATTATTAACGACACTAGAGGTCAAAAGGTCATCGACCTTTTTCTAAAATGCAAATTTTTTCATAAAATATCAATGAACTTCAGTGTCATATGTCTAATTTTGGATGTATTTGATATAAATTGTGTTTTTCTTGTAGTTATTGACATATGGAATACAAAACTTGAGGTTAACAAGAAAAAAACTTAAAATGAATTATGTACTATTGTCAATGTTTATGATCCGAGAAATTTGTAATCAACAACAGTTTTTGGGGTAAGGGGGTAACATTTATGCTCATAACTCTTGATTTAGTCAATGGATTTGTATGATGTTGGTATCAACATTTAGCCTATAGATTGGTTAGTCATCCAAATTGAAAAAAATGTTGAATAATAATAATAATAATAATAATAACAACAACAACAACAACAACAAGATTTATAAAGCGCACAAATCCACTGCAGTAGTGCTCAAGGCATAGGGGAGACCGGGGTCAATTGTAACACTTTTTGGAAAATTGATCCTACCACCTTTGTTAAGGTTAATTGAGTGTTCAAACCTGTTCAAAATGAAAGATAATTATATGTCACAGTATAAGATCCTACTGGGTTTGAGTTTAATAGAACATTATATTTTTAGGATATTTACAACTAAATATGTGACGTCATATGTTACAAATGACCCGCGGTAAGGGGCAATTGTAATAACGGTAAGGGGCAATTGTAACACACTAACAGTTACACACCATACATCTTCTTTTTAACAAATTGAATGTATATGTTGATTAAAACTTTATTTAACATGCAAACATATATTTAACAATGTTTGTCAAACAAGAGATTAATTTAAACATAATTTTCGTATGTATCTATTATATTGTATTATAGTATAAGTTTGATTTTTTTTTACTATTTACGAACCGTACATAAGTTTAATATCACCTCAGAAACGATAATTATAAATCAACAATGCCTTGTGTATTCATTATTGGCCTATACATTGTTACAAATTTTAATTAGGTCCCAATCATATCTTAATCTTTTATACTGTATCATATTCATAAGCTAAAGTAGGCTAAGTCCACTAAAAGTTGTCCATGCAGTAGGCTTTATGTATTGAAATACAAATCAACTGATTTTGATCCACTGTAAATGATGTCTATTCAGATTCACAGTTTTGACATACAAAGAAAGATTCAAATGATGTGCACTCCTCATGGGCCCAATAATGCTCTAGCTTGAACAATTCCTTTCCATGGTTTGTAGACTGCTGCCTGTGGCGAAGCATTCTGAAATGAATTAAAATATTGTTTTTTAACACTGCATAAAATTCTCGAGGGGCAATTGTAACACTCTGTTACATTTGCCACCGACCTAGACAGGTATCATTATCGGCCTTTTGGATATTGTTCGCAAGTTAACAGCATTAAAACATTCACCACAATACAAGCATAAATGTACACTGTTTTCATCATGTAAAACACCCGGTAGCTCAAGTTCCTATACATACAATCTAAAATATTAAATAACCACAAAAGTTTACTTACCTGGTCAAAAAAAAAAATCGTTTTTTGGCTGTAAAATCTCTTCCTTTTATTATTAGCTAGCGATACTCGGTTAACATGTGGAAACATGATAAATGCATGCACAGTGCTAAACTCGAATTGCTGACGTACTCCTACCAGCGATGAGATCATTTGTTACATTTGCCCCGTGTTACAATTGACCCCGGTCTCCCCTACTTTTAAAAAGTAATTTACACATTTATAGTACATTTACTGTATACGACCATGGAGGTATAAATATATGCTTTTTATACCTCCATGGTATTACAACGTTCGTATTGATTTATCACTATCCTTGTATGTATCTACTTGTAATTTTAACTTGAACTATGTTCTACTTTTAAACTTTTAATAGGCTTATCTGATGACGATTTCTTACAGTTGTTGGTTCATACATCAACATGGTATGATAAACAACGTTTAGTCCCGATGTTAAAAGTTGTATACAAGGACCATATTGAAACTTATAGTCTTGAAAGTGCTTCGAAGACGATGGACTTATTAAAAAAATTAATGGCAGCTGGGAAGCTGAGTCAAGGAAATCTCACTCTCCTTTATGATACCATACATGTAACAGAAACACATGGCTTGTTGCAGAAATTGAAGATGCAACTACCGTCGTATCGTAGAGAAACTCTCAATGAACACAGGGAAAATTTGATCAGGCTCGGAAAGAAACTAACGCTAAGTGACGTATATATAATCAAAGAACTTTACGAGGAAACAAGATATAAAGAATATAAAGAGAGTTGGAGTTTGATTGTGGATCTTGAAATTGTGGGTATAATTAGTGACGATGGAAAGATCATGAAGACGTTCATTGACAAGTTAAAAAGAAATAATATAGAAAGTGGATTACGTGCTCTAGGCCTACGTAGGCCTATTGGTATGTTATTACTAATCACTGTAATAATAGTAATGATAATATTATTTACAAATATATTAATAATTAATAATAATATAATAATAGAAATAGCAATAGCAATAATAGTAATGGTCATACAGTAGCAGAAGTAGTATAGTAGTTATAGTAGTAATGGTCTAGTAGTAATAGTAGTAGGTCTAGTAATAATATTCACAGTAACAGTAATAGTAATATAGATTATTGATCAGTGATGATGTATAGGTCTATAAACCAACATATAATCTTATGCCTTCTTATTATAATTATTACATTTTACCATTATTTTCAGAATTAACAGACAGTAGTTATATCAAAGAACCTTCAAATACTAATGTAGACCGCTCATTTATAGGTAAAGTATTATTTGTTAGCACACTGATTATTTTGGGCATATATCTCCCTAAACTTTGAGCTTAGATTCAATATTTGTTCCTCTACTATTTTATGGGATTTTTTTATTTTCTTGTATTATTTTTTTGATGGTGTTATAATATTGTAATAGAAAAAGTTTCCTTTCCTAGTCAATGGCTTTATTTTATTTCAGTAACTTTCGGTAACTGTATAATAGTGTGACGGTAGTTAACCTTCATTACCTGCCGTCAAGTGGCGGTTCACTCAGTTACGTGATCTTTAGTGATGTTGTTATAGTTAAATGACAAGAGTCTGTTGTTGTAGATTGGTGGTAGGTCGAAATTAAATGCAAAAATGTAACAAAATACACTGGAGGAATGGTGAAAATATTAAGCACATGCGCTGCATTAATGCCCACACCAATCGATGGCATGAAGTAGGCTTACTCTTAGGCCCGTATTCTTAAAACGAACCTTAGTCGAACTTCCAGCTAGAACTTCATTTAGTCGTAGTCGCAACTTCAACTCATTCATAAACAACGTAGTCAGTCTTTTGATAGTGAATTATTTTTTCAATAAAATTTGACACTGTTTAGGGTGTTCAGTCTGTGCCTTTGATACTGAAGAGTTTAGAATTATAACTCTGAAGTTATCTCTCAGTCACCTTTTTATGTATTGTGTACGATTTTTCCAACATTCCATTCATCGGGTATTGTTTCAAAGATTGATAGTCTTTGAAATGAATTATATAAGAATAATATAAATTCATCATTCCCACGTTTCATTATTTTGCATTACTATCTTCATTTTGTATTAGAAGTACTTCTGAAAAAAGTTCACATTAAAGTTCGCATGTTAAAGGTTTATATGTGCCGTCACAGAGGATACTGGTGCCATCACTGGGGAAATAAGCGACGCATAGGTAAGTTGGATCAGTGCAGTGTTATTGTTAGCTGGTCGACCTTACAGTATTACATATGTTTCTCAAGTTCATATTTGTTTCAAATACAAGGGTGGATCCGGTTTTTTGGGGGTTTTTTTGGTGGTGGTGGGGCACAGTAGAGTGAAAGAGGCAGAATTTAAGAATAGGCACCTCTAGCTATACCCGGAGTACTCTTAGAC
>NW_022711894.1:513830-547348 GCF_011630105.1 Anneissia japonica
TTGTGTTAACTTTTCATCGCAATAATAATAATAATAATAATAATAATAATAATAATAATAATAATAATAATAATAATAATAATAATAATAGTTCAATGAGACTGATTAAAAATAAATTGCGTTCTGTTAAGAAAAGTGCTAATATTGATAATAACAACAACAACACCAACAACAACAATAACAACAATAATAATAATAATAATAATAATAATAATTAATAATAATAATAACAGTTCAATGAGACTGATTAAAAATAAATTGCGTTCTGTTAAGAAAAGTGCTCGTTTGGATATAGCCTCAGGAAGCTTGGAATACATTGTGATAGGTGAAGCAACCTCGACATTGACAGCGTGGTTGACATATTTCACACACAATTTCCAAAATATAGAATTTCACTTTCAAGAATAAGGATTTGAAAATAAATTAGATAGTTACATTGCATACTCTTTATTTCTTGCTTTATTCAAAATATTTTGGTTTTGGAAGCTGATTAGAAAACATAGCCTACTGTACATGAAGTCATACTATAGTAACTCGATGCCTGTCAAATAAGTAATAAAAATTCGCCATAATTCGTCAAATATCCGTGGCTTTAACCGGGGGGCCTTTGCGGCCCCCTGGCCTCTAGCCAAGTGAGACTCGATTCGCTCCACTAGCCCCCCCCCCCCCGGCGGGGCCTTTAGCGGGGCCTTAGCCCCTCCGTCGGGCAGGACTTGGCGCCATCACTGATTTACAGTGAAATTAAGGGGCGTTAATTAGAGTATACTGTATACTGTATACGTATCCATTTTACACAAATAAAATAAATACTGTCTTACAGTAAACGGTCATTCAAAAACTCTTCAAATAATATAATTTGTTTGTTCTGTACAGTATTAATGATTGTTGCTGCTGCTATTTTCTTTACTGTCATCAACCTATTATTTGGATCAAACCTATCACCAGGTAAATATTATTATTATTATTATTATTATTATTATTATTATTATTATTATTATTTTATTATTATTATTATTATTATTATTATTATTATTATCATCATCATTATTATTATTATTATTATTATTATTATTATTATTATTATTATTATTATTATTATTACCAGTAATAAGTATTAATTATAACTGGCTATAATAAATATGCATATTACCCAGCACAAAAGTTAATAATGACCCATTAATCTTCAATCCACAGAAGGCATACCACTACCTATACTGCATAATAAACAAAAACAAAACAAAAATCGACTTTTCTTGTCTTTGAACTTTGACCATTACCTCGAGAAATGTTGAAATTTCTTCAGTTGGGTAAAACAAATATATATGATTTCTATCATAACAATGTTCTAAATTAAATTTATATTTATTTAATTTTATATATTTTGATAATTATCAATAACATAAAATCAAGCTTAAAAAAAACAAAAAAAACTTGGTATCTCTATTCAAATTCTAACAAGAAAGCCTACCTCCTGATTTTACAAAATCAATTATATTTTCATTCTTTGATTGTGAAATTAATTCCATGCCCCTCACAGTCCTGCAACAATGGTGAGACTGTCGTCGTTTCTCTTGGTGGGTATTCCTTTAAGTGGTATAATGAATAAACTATGGATCCAACAACTGTAAACGTTAAGGTAGTTTTTCATGACATTTGGAAGAAAATAATTGTTTCAAAATCCAACAAACTAACTTAACTTTGTATATCGGTCAAAATGAAAGAGAATTGTACGTGGCCATACTGTACGTGGCATTTGGTATCGATATTGAGATTCCAACCATTTTCCCCTGATTTGACTAAAATGACTTTATTCTGTGTTTGTCTATATTAGATCTATGCTTCTCACATCCCTGCCTCAATGGAGGGGCCTGCACCGCTTTCCGGAATAGATATTCCTGTGACTGCCTGAATGGATACTCTGGAACCAATTGCGAAAATTATAATGCTGGTAAATAATTTCTATGCTTTTATATCTTCATTACCATTGTCATATTAATAATACTGTATGACTTTATCCTTCAAACTGTATGATCTTGAATTACTCTCTAGTATGATTCTAATTGAACTTAAGACACTTTATCACGAGACATGGCACCTCATAACTCATTCATTTATTAAAGGTGTTCAATAACTCACAGATTCACCATTCCCTTTCTGCAAACCAACACAGCCTTTATACCACAATTTTTAGGCTTCCTCACTAACACCAATGGAAAAACACAGTCGGCTTCTCCTTTAACTCTTTCATTAATTTCTTCATTTCCTAAATCTGTTCAACTAGTCAATAACTTTATTGCTGATAGTAATAAGTAATGCACGCTTAATATTTCGTCAGGCGTGCAGTTGGCGACGAAATCGCTAAGTTTACTTGGTTGCTGATAAAATATGGTATATTTTAATTGAATTTTATACTAAAATAAAACTCTTTATTAACAGTAGTCTCCTGGTCTCTGTATTATTAGCTCCAGCAGGGCATAGTACTTTCCAGCATCATGTTTGGCTATAAACTCTACCTAGTAGACCACTAAGCTTTATGGTAATCTATTTCTGCATAAACCTTACTAATGATCTTCATATTTACACCACAACATTTAATCTCTTCATCATTAGATCCAGAATTCTGCTAACATAAAAAAAACAATAGGCAAAAAATAAAACAGACAGACAGACACATCCCCCGCCCCCGCCAAACAGCGCTGAATACAACAACAACAATAACAAAAACAAAAATAATAATAATATAAATTAAACCTTTATATCTCTGGATTAAACAAGAAACAAAGGAAGTGTGTTATTGTGAACAAGACTACAGTGATAGTCGAAAGCTTAAAACTTAAGCTCTTTTGTTTGCTGCTTTATACAGAGATATAAAGATTTAATTTATATATATAATATTTAACCTTGATAGATGTATCAGTCGAATAATATTAATAATAACAAGAGCACTCAGTAGAGGGCATATCTCCGCCCATCGTCACTCTCTTCTATTAGAAATTCGTCAAAATATGTACTTTCCAACCACCAACCACAATCTACTTAAAAACAAATTACACCAACACACGTTTTGCTTTGAAGGGTCAAAAATATAATCACTTCACTTTTCAAACGCCTTTTATTGTATTAGTTGTATATCAGCCAATTCCTGACATATTCTGGCTTAACTTACTGGCTAGTTTTACTCTGATAGCTGACAAACAAATACATGCAATGTATTGGTGTTAAAATAGAAATATTTTGGAAATATAAATATGGGGAGTTGGGTTTAGCGTCACATGTTTAAATTTAAAGATGAATTTAAAATATTCCCAATAAGTTCAGAAAAAAAGTAATGTTAGTACATATGAAACGCTGTACATATTTACTGTAATTGCACTAATTTAAATATTAATCATATAGCTATTGTTTCTGCTAACGGTAATACGGTAAACTCATTTTTTAAATGGTTATCATATCCACACCCTACTGCGGATCGCGACCAAAATTTACACCTTCTTTATTACATGACAAACTGTTGTGCCAATTTTCATTTTTATCCATTGATCTATTCTCGAGACGTTTAGGTCAGGGAGCTTTTGGCTCTCAAATGCACCTGAATTTGGATCTTGTACATTGGTTAAGCTTTCACGAAAATTTCATTCATATCAGTTGATTAGTTTTTGAAATATATAGTCTGGGACGTTTTCACTTAAATGGTCATCAAATCCACACCCTACTCCGGATGGTCACAACAATTTAATCACCTTATCCTTGGATTATACCTAACAATCCTTGTAACTGGCATTTAAACCAGTGCAGCTTTTTTCGAGATATTCTGTACACAAGAAACACGCAGGACCTTAAAAATTAAATAAACCTCACGCTCACCCCCTAATTTGGATCGTGACCAGCACTTGATAATTTCTTGCTTTTAAATTGGTTAAACTTTCACGAAAGTTTCATTCATGTCAGTTGATTATTTTTTGAGATATTTTGTCTTGGACAAGTTCCTTTAAATGGTCTTCACATCCACGCCCTACTCCGGACAGTCACCAAAAATTATTCATTTCTTCATTGGGTTATACCTAACACTCCCTGTTATTCTAAATTGTGCTGTGCAGCCTCTTTTGAGATATTTTGAACACAAGAATGACAAACTGAACCAGCAAAGTGTTACACACACTTGCGCGCACACACACACAAATATCACGAAACGAAAACATTAATGCTTTTATCTATAAGCGTTAATAGGCATACTCATATTGTACTACATTATTCTTTCAGTCAAAAGTGAATCCTCTATGACTTACGACGTAATGTCAATCATTCAAAATAATATTACAGAATATATGATATATGACTACATATCCTTTTAACGTCAACTGTAATATAATACTTAAATTAATATTTAAAATAATAAATATACAATATTAAATTAGATATATATTTTTTAATTTAATATAGCAACTCAATCATGTTCGAGTACTCCTTGTCGGAATGGAGGTACGTGTGTACCGTCTGGTATGGGCTATACATGCAGCTGTAGGACAGGGTACACTGGAACACATTGTGATCAAAGTAAGTGCCACTCAACATCCACAGAATAATCTGGCCAACTAAAGTGGCGTATATACAATAGTGACGGTGTTGGTGTTTCCGGCCTCCCCTCCAAAAATCTTGTGTCCCAATATTTTAAGCAAAACAATACTCTCAAGCAGTTAAAAAAATACCTGATATTACCTTATTTTTGCCAGCTAGTCCCAAGCAAGATACTACCCAATTAGCTGTACGTCGCGCCCCTCCCTCAAACAGCCCTCCCCACACACACAATTGCTTTTTTCTTCTAAATACGTCATTGTGGAAATTCATAGTGTAAATTTTATTGTGATATCATGTATTTTTATGTGAAGCGTGTCATCATAATACAGCTTGATATATTTTGCATTTGTTTAAAATTCCATATTTTTATAAATATATTTCTTAAAATCCAAGAATAGGTAACTTGCCTATTACTGTTTCTTTACAATTTAGCAGATTTTTATTTTGAGAACACCCCTGTATATATGGTGGAGTGTGTATTTTAGCATTATTAAAGACAAACACCCACCACCACAACCGTCTTTAACAAACGTATACAGCATAGTGATAACCTTACAGAATAAAGTAACACATCTGATACAATAGAACTTCTCCTTTGATACACCCCTTAAGGGGGAAACTTTTTCGGGAACTAAACTAGGGAAACTATATCTTTTAACACTATCGGAGAAGAGGAGCAATGGTATTGTCATTAATGGTTCTTTAAATGGTAATTGTGATGGTGATATACTTATAAAGCGCATACTATAATATCGTTTCTATGCATAGCCTATCAACGATTCTTATTTTAGCAAACTTTAAATTCTAAATTCGGCTGAACTTTCTTTCTTCCATGAATTACATATTGTGACGTTATATATATGATGCTAATTATTTAAAATGAGCTACTATAGGCCTACTGTATTTCATTATGCACTAAATACTGCTCAATATACAATATATGGTTTTGCTATACTATGTTTATTTAAGAAAGTTGCTATATTTTCTAAATTTCAGACGTTATTAGAAACTTTTTAACAAACATGTTGAATAAAGCTTATGAGAATAAAGCATCAATGATACCACCAATCTGGGACAACGGTTTTGATGTCCATGTTGCGCAAATATTCACTGATATAATATTAATGACGTCTACAAAAGAAGATAGGAGAGACCATCCTGCACAAATTGAGAAGACAGGAAAAGCCATCTCATTAACCAAATTATTGAGCATTATAAAATCTATAAATTCATGTAGAGTATTGATCACAGGAAAAGCAGGAATGGGTAAGACCACACTTCTTAAATATATTGCTTATAATTGGGCTACCTATTCAAGTGACACGTTTGCTGATAAACTGCTGTTTCTCGTGAATGTAAGGGACATCAAAGCAGGTAATAGTGTCTTGGACGTTATTGTGCAGCAGTATATTGATATGGAGGATTTTTATGCGGAAACGGAGCTCCAAAGGGGTTCGAAGATAATTCAAACATTCTTAAGAAAACATGATGATGAACTGGTGTTTCTACTAGATGGTTTAGATGAATTAGAGGCTGGTTCTAAGGGCCCAGAAAACTTGTTTAATAATTTGGAATTGAGAGATAGCACGGTGATATTAACATCTCGACCAGACCGTACTGACAGTTTTCTTAAAATGTGTGATGTGCATGTAAAGGTTATGGGATTCAGTGTAAGCCAAATGAAACAGTTTATTCATAAATACTTCAATTATTTTAATGAATCGAAGTCGGGAGAATCATTGATTAATGTATTAAGAATTGATTCAATAAATAAAAATGATTGGGGCGGGAATCACAAAGAAGCTTTTGAATTGTGCTCATCTCCGTTGTTGTTGCTTCATATATGTACCATCTGGAATCAAAATAAATATCTTCCTAATGATTTGACAGATCTTTATAAGGAGGTTTTCCTTTGCATTTTAAATCAGAACATTGGCAGAAGAAATGATGAGGAAAAAGTAACTTTTGATAGTATTCCAAAGAAATATTCTAGTGCTATTCTGGCATTAGGTGGGACTATGTATAAAGGACTACAGAAAAATATACTGCATATTGACAAAACATCGTTAACGAAAGTTTACAAGAAGGACATAGTTGATTTAGCACTTAAACTTGGATTTGTTTATAAAAATCAACCCGTTGCTGTTAACGATCATAGTAAAATTTACAGCCCCTCCCATAAGTTACTTTCAGAAGCCCTGGCAGGCTTCTACTTGTCAACTAAATGTCGACAAATGAGTCTGCATCATGATGAATATGAAAAGATAAGGTCTTCAAAATATTTGCATATGACAAGAGTTTTTGCCATTGGATTCTTAGGTAAGAATGCTGGTAAATTAATGAAACACTGGTTGATGAATAATGCCACAAATTATTACTCACTAGCAACATATTTTAAATATGTAAAAACAGAAAATCAAATAACTGTAATACAAGCACTTGACGACCACATGCCCCCAGAAATGAAAAAAGACGTTGAAATAATGACTAAATCTTTAAAAACCGTTCTGAATATAAACAAAAGCCTGCCTGCATATAGCAATGAACATTTAGTACAACTTATGACAGCATTTGTAAATAGATATACAACAAATCCAGACATGGTTATGAAGGAAATTATATCTATTATAGATAAATCAAGCCAACAGGAATCTGAAAGGATCTGTATGACTGTAGCACACATTTCACTCTTACTACAAATGCATAAAGCTGTTTGGCATTACTCTTATTTGTATTTTAATTATTGTAATGACATGTATTTATTTAAAACTATTGAAAAGTGGGGTGATGAAGCTATCATGATTTTCTCTACTGTATGGAATAAACATTATTTGAAGGATGAGATACATATTCTCAGTGTCAAAACCTCGAATATAAGAGAGGTTAGTATACCAACTTTCTGCAAAATAATTAAAATGTTTCCTAAATTGAATTATCTTGAAGTAACTTATGAAGAATATTCAGATATGTATGTAGAAAGTATGGTAAATACCTGTACAGACCATCAAAAGTACTTTATAGGATTCATGGCTTCTGATTTCCTAGCCAATGGTTTTAAATCGGTGATCATACAATTTAGTGAAAGTTATTCACCATTTGTTCTTTATTTACCTTGGAAAAAAACAGTGTATTATTCGTCAATAATATTAGCCAATGCTGTTTAAGTTGAAATTGTATGTTGTCTTACTGCTGTTATTTAATTATTTAACAAATTATTATTATTATTATTATTATTATTATTATTATTATTATTATTATTATTATTATTATTATTATTATTATTATTGGCTTTTCCAATCAGTACTGGGAACAATAATATTAGCCAATGCTGTTTATGTTGAAATTGTATGTTGTCTTACTGCTGTTATTTAATTATTTAACAAATTATTATTATTATTATTATTATTATTATTATTATTATTATTATTAGTATTGGCTTTTCCAAGCAGTACTGGGAAAAGCCATTGTTTTTGTTCTTTTTTTCTTTTTCCGTGCTTTGCCGAAGCATAGGCCATATATCAAGGATGTGCCTCCTAATATTTAGAGTCAATCTATGGTGGGGTGTGCGTGTGAGGACAAATTAAAGTAATTCAAGGTCAAACAGTCTACACCGGATATTTAAAAAACCGGTCAGTTAATCTGAATGAAACTTACGGGAAAGTATCATTAAGTTACAAAGACGATATCTTTTATGTGTTATTGACGATCCAGTGAAGGGTGTAAATTTGAGGGTCTTTTCAATTTTTGAGGACCAGACCTAAATATATCTTTTAAGAAAACCAATAGGTCTAAATGAAATATTCTATAATACTTTGTAAAGGCCTTGTAAAAAAAAAAATGATTAAATTTTTGTGACGATCCGCAGTATGATGTGGATCTGAGGACCATTATAGGAAAACGTTCCAGACCACATATTTCGAAAACGGGTCAACTAATCTGAATGAAACATTCAGAAAAAATTAACCAAGCTACAAGGAAGAAATTATTATGTGCTGGCGACGAATCAGTCAAAGGTGTAAATTGGAAGGTTATGTCAATTTTTGAGTACCCAGACCTAAATATCTCTTTTAAAAAATCAATGGGCATAATTTAAACCTTGTATAACAGTTTGTCAGTTTATTTTTCGTCACAAAAATTTAATCATTTGAAACAAGAACTTTACAAAGTACCGTATTATAGAATTGCTTTCCAGAATCTACTCGACGAGGTGACCGTAACGTTCTTGCATGCGCAGATGACTTTTACTGACGTCATTACGTTCTGCGTCCAACCGTTGTCGTGCAATCGAAAACTCCCTAATAACGTCGCAGTGAACTTGGTTTTCGTTGTTTCCACTTCATTAAAATTACATTTTTTTTCTTTTTTTTTACTTTGTACGTTTTAACGACTTTTCTTTTGTTGCAATTTTAACTTCTTTCCCATTAAATCAACGAGGAAAAGCCCCATATTCTGTTGTTCAAACAGACATCGTAAGCCTAGTTATTATTATTATTATTATTATTATTATTATTATTATTATTATTATTATTATTATTATTATTATTATTATTATTATTATTATTATCTCCGCCAGGATTGGTGCTGGCGCAGCAATGTCTTCTAGACTCAAACCGATAAGTTTAAGAAACAAAAATCTCTATATTTCTTAAGTTAGAAAATACAAGGCGATCCATATCTCAGAGAACAAAACCTTGGAGCCTCTATCGGAAATATATATAGAATACTATTTCTACAATCTACAAGCTCATGAGGGTGCCATTTTGTGGCAAAGTCAAATTTATTTATATTCTTTCTGATTTTACATACATTTGTTAAACATCATTCATTATTTTATAGATATACGTTATAATTAAATTTATATTCATAATTTCAAAACATATTTTATAATTAAAATTTAAATTTTCTTATAGGCCTAATGATATTTATAATTTTGGTCAATGTTCGTAATTAAGAAAAAGAGTGCACGTGCCATAAATACACTGTATTATCATTTGATTTGGTCATTATTAAGGAAGAATGCCAATATTCATAGCGGCAGTCTTTCAAAGAAGTATATATTTCAGAAATGGAGAAAAACAAGCTGAATATCGGCACCAACAACTGGGGGACAAAATTCTGGACCATAATCCACTAAAATCTAGTCTCAAGCGGGCTATTTCTGAGCTTCAGGTACTGTAGTATAACTTTTTTCAAAAGCTGTTCTCACCTCAGCCACAACTATGGTAAGGTTGAGGTCTAGATCTCTCCGTCGAGAGAAACTTCGAGCCTCATCTGGCACCACCACTGGTGGATAACGCTTTCTTGGATGATATTTGGGAGGGGCGGGGATGGGATTTCTTTCTCGGGCCTGTTACCGTATTTATTCAAATAAACGTCTGTGGCGTTTACTATTGGGAGGCATTTATTAAATAATTAATTTATTTATTTATTATTATTTCTTTGTTTTGGTGTATGGATACCGTATATACTGACATAGACTCCTCTTAATTTCACTGTAAATGTGGAACTACAACACATAATTGCCGTCAAAATGTGTTATTGCGTGAATATAAAGAGTTAGTACCAAACAGGTTTGACAAAAATGTAATTCTACTAGAGTAGAATTTTAATAGACTGTTATTTAGGTGGCCTACCCCAAATTAAAGCCCTGGGCGTTTATTTGGAATAGGCGTTTATTCCAAATCAGGCGCTCGGGCGTTTATTAAAAGGGGAGTATATTCGAATAAATTCGGTATAACCACAACCATCATCCTCGTCATCATGAATAGGAATAAAAGGAATGGTGCGTTAAAAAAGAATAACAGGCTAATTCTTTCAAATACTTCACCAGTTGCCGTTTTACATTATTATAAAACATATCTGTATAAAGAGTTGAAAGACTACACGAAGACGACTTTGCAATTACTGTAATAACACATTAATGTGAGTACAGTACTGAATATTTTGCATCGTTAATTCAATACTTAAATGAGAATTCTGTCGTAATACTATGTTTATTATTCTGACAAAGTTTGTAATACATTGAAGGCATTGACTATACCCCTCACCAGACGCATGCACTGACATGACTGTATGCTATCCAACAACATACACTCCAACTGACTCGCTAAAACCATCGAAGACCTCTAACTGGCTGAAAACGTTATTTACAGCTTAGGGTTTGTTGTTCGTTGTAGATTTTTATTTGATTTTGTTTTTAATTGACAGTATATGACATTTATTATCAAGAATCTTGTCATTATCTTGTTCACAACTATATAATAATATTATAATTATATTATGCACTATAACTCAATAATCATGAGTAATCGAATTTGTTAAACTCAGACAAAAATATTTATATATTATTTTTAAAGGACAACAAAAGTGATACAGGTAGGCCCAAATGACACACGCTTTCTTAATAGACTAATATTAATATCGCCATGTATATCAATTATTACTATCAGTGGTGGATCTGCAAATTCAAATTATAGCGGGGACCCAGAGAGGGGCTTTCACAAATGGAGAGTCTAGACGCTGGACCACCTCAGACTTAAATTTGATTACAGTTTTCTTTCTTTCTCCATTGTTAATTTTGAAAAAAAAAAATTGGGAAGTGTAGAGCCAACAAATGTAAAAATCAACCAGAAATGTAAAACTAACCACAAATATAAAAATATTGTACCCACAAATGTTGATATAACTCCAAATGTCATAACATGTCAACCACAATTGTAAAAATAACCATAAATATAAAAAGTTCACCCACAACTGTAAAAATATGTTTAACCACAAATGCAAAACCATTTCGCATTCAAATGTAAAAATGTCTATTACTACTTCACATGACGTAACATGTCAACTGCAAAATGTAAAAAATTAGTGTATTAGTGTAAGATAAGTCATTATCAGGTTTTAATAATCATTGAAATCCTCATAATTATTAAACTATTTATTAAACCTCTTGTATGGTGTTCTCGTACCTTTTACCGTATTTAGGAGAGAGAATACAGCTAACGTTTATGTCAATCGTTTTTATGGTACCATATTTTCAAAAACACAAAATTTGGATTAGGATAATTTTATTTTATTAATACTTCTTTAGTTTTTTACTTTTCTTATACCTTGAAATACGCTGACATGATTCAAATTGTAAGCAGATAATAGGTCCTTCAGTATTTTAAGGGTTTTAATGCTTAGAAAAAAACTCGCAAACACACCCATTACATCTGATCTTGTGAATTTTTGTATTTGCGGGTACGACAATTGAGTTAAAAATAGAAATCTTTATATTTGTAAATGTAACTGGTTGACAGTCTTGCCCATTGACACACTCGATGGTTGAAAGATTTGAAACAGGGAACGGGAAGGGTGATGGCAACTCTTAAAAAGGATGAATGAAATTAGTATTGGTGAGTTTAATGGCGGTGGTTAGTGATGCTGATAATGATAATTGGTGGCAGTGATGTTAATGATGATAATAATTTAATTCATTAATACTTGTTAATACTGCGAGTATATACTTCATCAGAGCAATTAAATCTACATCTCTTGTTTATTAACATTCATATTTATTTCAATCATTAATTAGCAAATATTTACATGGCGGTATTTGGTTAACTTTTATAGGTTCTGTATAGGCATATGTTGATGTCGCTATTTCTATTCTAGGCCCATTTCTACTATTCCTCATTATAATGCAATATGCAGTGTATTTGGAAGGGAGATAAGATTGACTGCTGTAAATGTAGTACACATGCGGAACGCACTTTGCATTGTAAATCTGGAACACCTACCGAAGAATGAAATGATAATGTAAGTCCTCATTGCATATTATCATGTGTAGTATTAATCTTACATATCAAACTCTTAGGTCACATTTCAGGCTTAGTACACGCAAGTATATTAAGAAGGGCATAATGAATGTTTTTCTCCCTAATCAAAACTATTCGTATTTGTCAACTGTACTTATTTTTTATCTCCGCATCCACTTCTTATAAAACCTTAACACACTCTCAGAAAATGCATCATACCATAGCCATTAATATATCATTAAATTCTGCCACAGTAAAAGATATTTCAACAAATATTTCTAACTGTGTTAGTGTAACCTAGAAATTAATTATTTATCGTTTTTAGTCAATATAATTTTTATTTGGTCTTGTGTAGGATATTTAACAAAATTTATAATTTAGATTTAGTTTTAATTTTTGAAAGTTTTATTTCAAAATAAAAATATTACAAAACAACAATACATACATAAATTCAAAGTTTTAGAGTAAAGTTATACAACATTAATATTATATTTCTTTGAAGTTTATGAAGGTTTGCAAGGCGAGTATCATTTAAAAAATTATAAAACTGTTGGTACACCATATGGTGTTTAAGGTAAATTTGTAGTAAAACATATGACAGTTTGTATTTCTATTTTTATCCATCTTAAAAACTTGTTGAGAATTGTTCTTCCGCAGATACTTTTAATTAATTTGATTTGTTAATTTAATTTTAATTTGTAAAATATTGCTATGTAAGATATGGCATGGGATGTCAGTCTCCGATACATGTTGCAATTCCAGTCAATCTCAGTTTCATATCGGATGTCAGTCTCCGATACATGTTGCAATTCCAGTCAGATTCCTGTGTGAATGTTGCATTAATTATAATAATTTTAAAATTGTAGACTATTTGATTGGCTAGTAATTACTGTATTTTAATTGTTGCGGCCTGTTAGTAATTAAATGGTGATACTTACAAGATTTGATGACTGATATACTGAGCTTTACGCTTGTCTTTTCTTTTCTGTGTTCGTCACTTTCTACTAGAACTCTGCATTGCACAACATACTTAGAATAGATAAGTGAGTAGCGCTAATTTCAATATATGCATTGAAATTTTAAAATTTAGTGGCAAAACCGGGGTGGGGAGGGGGCTACTGGATCCGCCCCTGGAAGGTCGCGATTAGTTTTGATAAAAAAAAAACCCACTAAAAGAAATTATGTTGCCTGTTGCATGTTATCTCGTTCCATTATTTCTTTAGTTACATAAAGTCTGAAATGCAGTGGTAAGATTATGTTTAATGATTTATGAATCTTCATGGACATAAAATTAGCGTTTTTGAGTTTCAACATAGGCTTCCAAAGCCATGGGTCATTAGTCGCGACGCCGGGAACCAGATTTGCGACGCATCCAGGTTATTTGGGAGTGGGGAAGGGGGAAGGGTTAACCTCCCGCACACCTCGTAGATACACCACTGTTCCTTCTAAATAAATAGAAAACAAATAATGTAATAATACACTTCATCACTTTGTGATAGATACAGAATACAACATACAATATCCTCTCCATTATGACCCTGTCACATTTATTCATTACAAAACAAATTGTCATGCATAGTAGAAATTCAATGTCATAAATAATTTAGAAGACTCAAAGTCTGTGTGCCAAAAGCCCTGAGAACGCTTCTATTTACATCTTTGAAATTCCTTAAGCAGTTACTGGTTCAAAAAAAAAAAAAAAACAAACAAACAAACAAAAATCCGCCAGAATACATGAACACACATATTCTGATCAACCACGCCTATCTCCTTATAATAACAATACTAATTATTATCTAGTCCCTTATCTTTACCACCGAACAGGTGTTCGCTGGTACAGATGACCATGCAAACCTCCAACCCATTTCTGTAGATGTGTATAAGAGACAGGTGTAGGATATTTAACAAATAATAATAATAATAATAATGATAATAATTAATAATAAACACTGTCTTGCTTATGTTTCCAGTTGCTATTTTTTTTTAATAAAAAAAAAAAAAAAAAAAAACCCACTTAAAGAAATTAAGTTGCCTGTTGCATGTTATCTCGTTCCATTATTTCATTAGTTACATAAAGTCTGAAATGCAGTGGTAAGATTATGTTTAATGATTTATGAATCTTCATGGACATAAAATTAGCGTATTTGAGTTTCAACATAGGCTTCCAAAGCCATGGGTCATTAGTCGCGACGCCGGGAACCAGATTTGCGACGCATCCAGGTTATTTGGGGGTGGGGAAGGGGGAAGTGTTAACCTCCCGCACACCTCGTAGATACACCACTGTTCCTTCTAAATAAATAGAAAACAAATAATGTAATAATACACTTCATCACTTTGTGATAGATACAGAATACAACATACAATATCCTCTCCATTATGACCCTGTCACATTTATTCATTACAAAACAAATTGTCATGCATAGTAGAAATTCAATGTCATAAATAATTTAGAAGACTCAAAGTCTGTGTGCCAAAAGCCCTGAGAACGCTTCTATTTACATCTTTGAAATTCCTTAAGCAGTTACTGGTTCAAAAAAAAAAAAAAAACAAACAAACAAACAAAAATCCGCCAGAATACATGAACACACATATTCTGATCAACCACGCCTATCTCCTTATAATAACAATACTAATTATTATCTAGTCCCTTATCTTTACCACCGAACAGGTGTTCGCTGGTACAGATGACCATGCAAACCTCCAACCCATTTCTGTATAGACTTAACTCTACCACAACCCTGGAAACAATCTTTCAACTTCCATTCATTAACCATTTTAATGTTTGATTTTGAAACGTTTTCTTGTCTTCTGATTATGTTTTATGTGATAACTGTGATATGCACATATATAGATGTAATATTATATCATCATATTTCCCATATATGGATGTGATATAACATCATATTGCATATATGGATGTGATGTGACATCATATTGCATATACAGTATATGGATGTGGTGTGATATGACATCATATTGTACATATATGGGTGTGATATATCATCATATGACCTATGTATGGATGTGATATATCATCATATTGCATATCTATGGATGTGATATGACATCATATTTCCCATATATGGATATGATATATCATTATATTGGCAAATCACAGATGTCTGTCATATTAAACATGAGTGTGGAAAAACACAACACTTTTATTTCCTGTTCTTTCAAACATAATTGTAGAGATTTGAAAGACAATCTAGACAAATCTAAATAAAATTAAATAAACAAATAAAAATAATTAATATAAATTTAGTGCTTAATGAACATTTAGCAATATAGAATACAGATTGGAATGGAACCAGCAACATAGTCAAATAACTGCATAAAACAAGATGAATAACAGTTTCTTTTTCTCAATTGTTATACATTTTTTAGAAATGTAAATTAATAATTTATAGCTGTTTTTGAACAAGCATTTTTTCTTTATAAATACAACATTTGATTTGCTTACTTTCAACTACCAAAAACGTGTTTGTTAAAGAATGTGTCAAAATTATAAGTTTAGAAAATAATTTTTTCTGTCTTAATAAAGCACAATTTGTGGTTGACATACCCCATTTATTGAATAAACCAGCTAATTCTTATTTTTCAAGAGTACATACATAATGCTAGTAATTTGTAAACTGGAATAAAAATACACTATGGCTAGGTCTGGTACCGGAACTCTAGCCAAAGCAATTAAAATATTGTTTTTCCAATTATTTATGCAATTGTCATAATACTGATCTTTTCTCTAATAGTTCCACATTTATAGTTTACAATAATTGTCACATCAATATATATTACAGAATAAATTTACACAAAACTTTATCTTCAGTTTTTTTACATCTATTTAACATGTTCTGATAATCCAGATTAATTCAAAATCTTAAAGAAAATCACTCAAAAATTAATAGAGCGTTGTATATTTAAATCAACTTTCATTGAGACCCAGAATTGGAAAATTCAGTTTCAGCTAATTTCTACATTTTTACAAGAAAATCGTTGAATGATTATTAACCATGGGTCTAGGATCCTAAAGTAAGGATATGGTACTATTTATGCATCTGTTAAATTGGCAAAGAAAATATTGTTTGTCCTTCCTTCCTAATTACAAATTGTATTAACATTCTTAGCCCAACAGACAGTATACCTTTAATTTACAAGCTTTATTCCGTTATTTTAAAGTGGCAGACACACGATTTGATGCAATGATCATTTAATATGAGCCCATACTTTAATTTAGCATCATGAACTTTGTGACAGTGAAGCAACATGTTCATGTATAGTGGCGCAACTAGGACCCCTAGCTACCGGTTCTTCGGGGGCCCTACTGCCCGGTAAGACCCCGACTTTTGATGTTTTAATGGAGCATTATGGTGGCTTCTTTTACATGTTTAGTGCTCCTTAAAAACACCCCGCTGGCAAAAAAGATAATATATCCTGGGCCCTTAAAGGCCCATGGCCCCTGGATTTAGCTGGTGAGAGCTCTTAGCTGTTATGCCAAACTGTGAATACGCAGTATATCAATCAGTTGACTTAATAGGCTTAGAAATAGAGAATGATCTAATTACACATCATGATAGTCCAATTATTAATTTAAGGTTGCTACTGACTGTACCATGTGACATTGTTGTAGGACGAGTGTCTTAACAGTGCCAAATTTTGTTATAAAAATATGTTGAAAGACATGTATGAAGGTTTTCATTTTTAAATTTCAGAGCATCTTTAAAACAGTAAAATGTAACAAGCTATTAAAATCACAAATAATTTTCATCGTGAAAGCTCTCTGATAAAATCTCTATAAGCATATTTACTATCAAATTACTTTTTTAAAACTTGTTAGCTACACCAGAAAATACAATATATATTTACAATTTCTTAAAATTAAATAAATACAAAAAGTTATAAAACAGCAAAACATTAATTATTCTTTAAGAAAATCAGGATTATCAATGTTTTGTCACCAACATCTGTGACAGTCAAATATGACGTCAAGCTGAAAAGGTCCATAATTTGTATGATGGCAAGTTTTCTATTGTCATCTTTCAGATGAAAGTACTCAATAAATTGAACTGTCTACAGCACCTGAGTGCTGGAGGGTTACAGTTTCTCAGCAGGACTCGCTACATTACAAGCTGCTAAGGTCCACAGAATTAATTGTTAGCTTTAATTATATTATGATACTTTTTTCAAAACAAAATTTAATGACAAGAAAGATCGACGTTTCGAGTTCATCATGGAACCATTCTCAAGATCAAGTAAATTGAAAAAATTAAAAACAAAAATACCAAGCCGTGATAGGAAGTAAGTAATTAATTTACATATCAATAGGGCCTACTGTGTGGAGCCACAGTGGAGCTAAGCAATAATTAGCCCTTCTTAGCAGATTAACTAGATAAACAGTTTGGCTTTGACTGAATCAGTTTGTTTGTTAAGTGTAGGTTTCAGTTCTTTGATCCAAAGCATTTCTTTAATTAAGCAATCAAACTTGGATTTGAACTTGGATAAAACCTTGAAATAATTAACAGTTTCAGTAGCACTAATATCATGATCTTTTAAATGTTGTCCTATGTTACCTTTACTGTGCTCATCAATGATACTTTTATTTCCCTTATGAAGCATCAATCAAAAAGTGGTTGCAACGTGACTTGATTCAATACATTGATTTAAAAAATTAAATGCTGTTGTTAAAGTTTAAGTACTGATTAAATTTTAATCAAACACAAAAATCGGGAAGTTATGTAAGAAAATTATCCAGCTCACAATTAATGCTATGCACCTAATCAGTTCACAGTCTGAATTTTGAAATTAGGAAACCCTTCACATTTAAAAAATACGCATTTGTATGAATTGCTACAGCATTCAAACCTTGCAACATTGCTTCATATCCTAGTGGACTTCCATCCTAAGGCTAAAATTATTTTATTCCTTGTTCTGCGCACTTATTTTTTTAAAGATCCTCAAAGGAGGGCGGAATAAAAATAAAATCTTGTTTTCTTATTTGGCAAATAGTTCTGACAAAAACATCTAAATGGAGGAGAAAATAAAAATAAAATTTTATTGGTGAATGTAAAATAGGATGGCTAAATGCTTCAAATTTATATAATTAGGAAAAAAGTATACATATCTTATCTTTGGAGATTTCAAGGCAGTGGAGGGTGTAAGAAAAAACTAAACAAGGTATAAAAAAAAAAGTCTCGGCTAATTATAAAAAGAATTCCTCTGAATACACATCCTTCATTTATGTGAGATGGAAACCAGATTGATTTTAAAATGTTTGCGGTTATCAGATACACTACACAACCAGTGGTGTATCTAGTAGTCTAGTAGGGCATGAAGGTAAAGGGGAAAATTTATCTCTCTATATCATACAACATTGTGCGTAACGAAATACACTGAAGGCAATCAACAACAATGACCGTATATATATGTTCACCAAAATAGTACCGTAAAACACCATTAGAAACAGTATATTAAGGGAACACTATTCCTGATTCGCTGATTGTAGCAATCTGTGAATAAATACTTTCAAATTAGTAGTAAATGAAATTCTCTGGTACTTTGTGGATATATTACTAGCATGACATGGTCCAGTTGGTATGTATTAAGCGAACAATTCCTGGTTGGTTGATTGTAGCAATCTCTAAATAAATACTTTTAAATTAGTAGCCAATGAAACTCCTTGTTACTTTCAACCTTGTGAACAGATTCCTGGTTTGACATGGTCCAGTTGGTATGTATTCAAAGAACACTATTCCAGGTTGGTTGATTGTAGCAATCTCTGAATAAATACTTTTAAATTAGTAGCCAATGAAACTTCTTGTTACTTTCAACCTTGAGGACAGACTCCTAGTATGACATGGTCCAGCTTGTATGCCATGGATAGATCAACAGGATCATCAACAGCATCTTTACTATTCAGTAGAATATTCTTGAAGCAGCCAGTGAAACCCATTGTTGGTGAGAGTCCTAATTTTTCTTGTAATGAACCTGAAAATAGATACGATTTAATAGTATGGATTCATCATTTAAGTTTTAGACTCAAGGCATAGGCAAACGAAACAAAACACTATGCTCAACTTAAGTTATGACTCATAATGAGGCCTAGAGAGTGGAGAACAGGAATTGAACCCAGGACCCTGGGATTGGAAGGCAAGCATCTCAACCACCAAGCTATTCAACTCCACTTCAATCATTGCACTTCATGTAAAACTAAAGCAATTCAGACCAACTATACAGACCAAATATATTAACAGTGTTTGCATGTCAAAACATAAGTTATGCTGCTTAAATTTAAAACAGAAGCCAAAATTAAATACAACTATATTTTAAAGAAAACTAAATGAAAAAAATTTAAAAAGAGTCTAAAAAGAAGTTAAATTAACCTACTTGGTACACCACCAAAATATAACGGACTGGTAGTATCGGTGCTGGTTGTGGTTCCTGTACCGGTAAACTCATGCGGTCTATCGCTATCATCAACATCAAGATACAACTGGACACCATTTTTAATGATGTGTAGTTTGTGCCACTTGAAGTCGCATAGTACAGAGTCGGATGTAAAGGTCAAGGATATCAGATTCTGTCCGTTATCAACCTTGAAAATTATCTAAAAATAAACGAAAAAAAATATAAATAAAAAATAACATCGTAATATTATGAAATTAGCATAAAAGTGGGAAAAGGGAGTAGATGTTGTACAACCCCCCGATTCGACGCTGATAAATATGTTCTATAATATGGTGATTGCAGATAAGAAGCCAAGGAAGTTCGCCATCAGTAAAAAATATGAATTAAAAAAGATTAATTAAATGATGTAACGATTCAAATTTTTGTTATATTTTCTTTAGAAGAGACATTAGTTGATTGTTTTACAGAAATTGGCATGAGTTAATTACTATCAGAAACTTAATTATCTTTCATATGAACTGTGATGTGATTACTACAAACATTAATGAACTAAGGACTAGAATCAGTTTGTTGCATCCACATTTTATTACTGTAAATGATAATATATTCTATATATTACTGAATCTATGAATCTGTTTAAAACATTACTAATTACTCGCAATGGCTCAAACGGGACCATCTGCATCTTTACAATATTACATATTATATTAAAGGCCCATGCATGAGGGGCTTATAAGCAATGTGCTACAAGAGTCTCTGCTACCAAATAAACCAAATAAAAAACTAAGAAACACTCACTTAATATTAATTAAGATTTATGATGTTAAAAGGGCCAAAGGCCTTGATTAAAATCCTATTTGGCATAAAAGATCGAAGATAATGATGTAAAGGTCTATAATTTGTAAAGTCTATAAAAATGCGATGCATCAGTGGTAATCATCATATGGAGACAATCATTCTAGCTCAGGGTCAATATTGTAATTGGACATGTTTCTCTATAATTACTAAAATCAATCTCACGATGAAGATAACAAAAATTAAAGCAGAGTTTATTATTCATTTTATAATGTAAATGTATAAGAGTTGTATGCATCAATAATGATTACTTCACCTGAAGGTTACTACTAATGTAATCATATAATGATGGTTTTAGTGCAGACAATCAACACATAATAACTGATCACCGTGTTTTGTCTTATTAATGATCAGTACAACCAAAAGAAGTAAAATGGTAACTGCTTTCTCTAGGTGGCATGCAGCTAGTTATCAAACATATTTTGTATTTAATATCACATTACAAAGACCCTTTTGTTTGGTCAACAAGATTTCATGTTTTGATCAGGCCATTCCTATTCGTAGAAGCCTTTTGATGGAGAAAGTGTACCTTTTTAATGATACAATGTTTACATAAAGTAACATTAATTATTCCCCTTCCCCCTAGAACATGAAAATGGACTGATTTATTTTTGGGGTTCAGGCTGGGGGGGGGGGGTTGGAACATACATGGGAAATCCTCTATTTGTGAATAAAATTGTCAATCAAAGGGCAAATTTTCCACAATCCTTGGCCAATTCAATGTCAGTTTATAACTATTTTCTTTAATAGGCAGCTTAGCAAATTACACACTAGGCCTTTACCAGGGGAATTGCTGGTATATGAAATTGGTTGTGGGTGGGGGGGGGGTGGATTTATAACTGACGTGGGCTTATGCCACTGATCAACATCAAGAACTGTGATATAGAGGCTAATACATACCGTTCCATTATGTAGTTCTAACAGCAGCATATCACTGTTGACATCACTATTTGCAAATAGAAGAACTCCAGAACTCTTATTTGTCTTGAACTGCAAAACCATTTCAAAATGTTCACCAACTCGAAAATTTTCTTCTGCAAAGAACAGAAAATAGCAGTGATATATAAACATTATCATGTTGAATATTGGATGGTATACAAATACAGACCTCAACCTTGAGGTTTGGAAACCAAATCATTTCCACTGTGCCAAACCCTTTGTGATTTAATATACATGTTCTCTATTCTATACAATTAAGAAATAATATTGTTACGTATTATAAATTATTTTACACAAGATTATAATGCAGAACTTACGATAGGCAGCAAACCCTTGTCCAAGAAAATGATACGACGGGGGCTGTTCCGTTGGCGTGAAACAGCTGGAAACATGATAACTTTTATTGATGGCAGCTAGATCTAATGGAGTATAATTCAACTCAAATTTCCGTATACATCCATTGAAGGTAGTGGGAACCTAAGAGAAGATAAAAATTAACAAATCAGGGATTTCTAATCTTTATTTATTCGGTTATTTTAATAGAGCAGCTTAGCTCAGTCGGCTAAACTGGTGGTAGCCAATGTGTGTGTGCTGAACCGTGGATATCTCTGGTCTCCGGTTTAATTCCCATCGCTGCTCTCCCTGTGTTTCGGCTGGAGGGCAGAAATGCAAGTCATGATAGTGCACCGTCTTTCGGATGAGATGTTAAAGCATGATTATGTGTGCATTATGGCCAGTCTGCATGTTAAAGAATGCAGTACACTATTTGGAAAACAGTTCGGGATTGTCTGCCCAATCACCACCAGAAGGCCCCCACTGGAAATAGACTTCTTCAGACTTTCGTTGGTTATCTACTGTATCCTTTGTGTTCACACCGAATAAATCTATCCATCCATCCATTTATATAGCGCCTTTTAGTTCTACATGCTGAAATGTTGCCGCTGTAATCAGCGCAGGTTCAGGTAACCCCACAAGGTACCCAACCATTTATACTCCTTGATGGAGAGAAGCAATGCAAATAAAGTGTCTTGGACACAAGCGAAATGCACAGCAAGGGATTGAAATCCTGAAGAATGCCAAAGAACACAAAACATGACAGAGCAACTCTATAATATAGAGGCCCATCAAAGCAACTGAGTAAGTGATGGATGGATGACTCCTGCGTTTTTGCATTTTGTTTGCATGCCTGTTTTTCCCTATCTGGTTTTAATTTGCTTTTTATAAAATATACAAAAATAAATAACAGTAATAGATAACAAATACTGTTTAAAGTGGTTATAAATAATGGATAAACAGAGTAGTTACTCTTAGTTTTGCTTCTTACGTTGCATTATCCCTTCCCTGAGGAAAATTTACAAGAAACTTCAAGCACAAACAAATGTAAATAGGAAATAAAAAAGAGGGGGGGGGGTGGTGAAGACACTACAGTATGTAATCGTCTGGCAGTTAAAGATGGCTGAAAGGGTAATTCCGATGGAGAAGCATGATTGGTCATGTGTCAGGTACTTTTTACTGTACAAAAGTCATTAAAAAAATACAACACCTCGCATTTCCTGATAACCGAATCCTATGTGGATACTGTATTAGTGAAAAGACTACAGTAAGGCAGTATACTGCAGGGCATAGACACACGCTCCCAATAAACTTTAGCTCATGACCCATCCCATCCTTCCTCCACCGGATTTACTCTTACAAGGTCAACTGCCAGGCGACAACAAAGTGTCTACTGCCCCCCCTGGGGCAGAAGACTTGAGATGACATTTAAATTTAAAAATTTGGAATGATTTATACTTACTTGTGACAATAATCTGGTACTAGCCTTGTCAGGAATTCCTCCAATGTACAATGGCGGTTGAAGTTTCATTTTGTAATTAGTCCATGTTTTTGCTTTGACACGCTCTGGCTTCCCATCTACAGTCAATGTGCATGTACGGCGATTTCTGTTCACAATAATCTAACAATAAAAGTAAAATGAGATAGTACAGAGTTTTCATAAGCTTTAAAAAAAAAAACGCAAACAAATACAGTTACGTCCTCAAATGCTTAGACAACCTTTTTCCTATAGTAGCATTAGTATTAGTATTAGTATTTAGATACGCTATTCATAGAAAACTATATCATAGCGTTTACAGAGTTGAATAATGATTTGAAGCAATAAGCTCAAGTTAATTTTGAAAAAAAAAATGTTTTCAGTAGTTTTTTATCTGTCGTATTTTTGCATGAATCAAGCATCATATTCAGATCGTACAGCAAATTGTCAAGAATGTTTTAGACACGGATAATGATATTATGAAGTATTCGCATTCATTATCATTTTTGTAAAGTTGCGAAAATACCTATTATTTGTTATAGAGCAAATATGCATCGCAATAGCAATAAAACAAACAAAAACAACTATAAAAATAACCTGCTATTTTGATAGTGCAATATATATGTAATATAATAACACAGACTTTAGTTTTATTTAGAATATCATTAATCATTATTTATCTTCAATTATTAACAGTATAATTAGGACAAACAAAATAAAGAGTTTGTTTGCCCTTTTTTTAAATTTTTTTTTATATAATACTTATCAGATGGAATAAAAATAACCAAAAGAGGCCTAGAATGGCAATATCAGACAACAACTTTTAGACTAATTTGTAGGGCATCTGGCAAAAAATAAAGTTAAATTCACTCACATATTTTTTTAATTTGTAAAGAAAAGAGCTAAAAAAAAACTTTTCTTAAGTTCTTTTGTTTATCCGCCCTATTTTTTTTCAGTGAGTTAGGGGCGGGTGGAGAAGGACAACCAACCTTTTTTTTGTTTTCGCCTTACACAAGTATGTGTAGCATGGCAGCCAATGTGTAGCATGGCAGCCAATCAGAAAGGTCCTTTCAGGATATAAATTTTCACCAGGTGCAGAAGTATGAAAGTGGGCTAAACAGTATTTTGTTTAAAAAAATGTGGGAATGCGAGTGACAAACCTGATGCCAAAGTCCATCATCTACGACTGTCTCCATTAACACCTGCTCCTTTGCCTCTCCGTTATCGAATTGGAAAACAACAAGCCCATTGACCAGGTACAATCCAAAGAAAACGGAATCATCCTCTGAACGCATGAAGGCTAAAACTCCAGACATAAAGTTCACAGTTCGAAATTCAACCTTTAGGTCAATTCTGTTGAATAAAAGTATAGGTTATGTTAGTTTCTATAAGAGTATCTTCATTTAATTCACTGGTAATTTATTGCTGGTCAATTTATGCATCATTCAGTTTCTCTACTGAACTTGAAATTTCTTTTGAAAATATCTTTACATCGCACACCTGACCCGTGACCAATCCAATGGGTCAGGCTAGACGAAACGTCACTACTCAACGTTACTAGTAAGCTTCAGTTTTTGATTTATATTACATATAGCATTTACATTTTTACTGGATAAATGAAAATATTCGCAAATATCTTTACGGCATAAATTAATAATAACAGCCATAATAACAATGGCAGTGGCAACAATATAAACAACAGTAATAAAAAAAATAAACATAATAATAAAAGCATTATGGGTTTAAAAAGCAAGCATGCACAATTTTCATGATTTTGAAGATAGTTATAAAAAATGAAAACAATAATACTTAATAATATCAATTGTGTTTAAGATGATTGCATTATGATGATGACTATTTTATTTTATTTTTTAAAATTCTGAATACAAAAATAATATTCCTAGATAAAAATACAATAAAGGCAAACTTATTTCCATTGTGGTCCAAAAAATATATAACATTGAGGATAAGTAGAGTGATGATGACCACAACTATTCAAACACTATTTCTATAATATGCAAGCCTAAAACAAATAACAATTATATAATATTACGTTTAAATAAGAAAAAATGAATCCTTATGCAATAAGAATTAAAATTGTACAATAAAAAATACAATCTTAATTATGAAATAATAACTGGTGTTTTTAAAATGCAATTCTTAGTCTTGAATTTGTGCATGTTTTATTGTTCTTTACTTGAAAATAAATATGAATAAAAAAATGTAAATTGATTGAAAAACTTCATCGGTTTATCATTAGGTATTTGATTTCCTTTTACACAAAATGAAACCCAAATTGCTTACTTTTTTTTTAACCTAAATCATTTTGCTGACAGCATAAAAAAGTAAGGCATTTTTGGTTTTATGTAAAAGGAAATTCAAATCAAAAATGTAAATTATTACGCAATGGCAGATCTGTTGTTGCATGCACTGAAGTGGCTTATGAAGACTGCAATCTCAAATGTTTTGGCTTCCTCATCCAACACACATTTACTTCAACCTGCCTCCTGGACATATGCCGCATAGAATCTTGCAGTTCTGATTCGATGCATTACAAGGATGAACTGAAGCGAGGATGAATTATCAACCAATGAGCCGACACTCGTGATTACATAACAGTTTGTTAGTGGCTTAATTACAGTACTCGTTGACCATCAGTTGAGAGAGGCATTCTAGATCATGTTACTTTTAACATACATGTTACATACAATGTTTATTCCAGCATTCTTCTATTTCAATTCTGAAAATGTTTTTCTAACCTGTGATATTATTCTCAAGTGGAAATTCTGCTAACAAATGTATATTTTAGGATAGCTGAGGGGGTGAGCATTTACTGTTACATTTGTAAGTACAGAATATCTAATTTGTATCTTTTTTTATGTTTTTAAACCATTCGATTTTAAAGGTATAAAAATGTTAAACATTCCAGTAAAACAATAATAGGTCAAGTTGCTTATACTGTAAAACAAAAATAAAAAAAAAAAGTTGATGTTTTGATTGAGTAATTGTCTCCAAACCCACTGTATGTATAAGTTTTGTGTGTGCTGTTTTCTTAGGTTTTGTGTGCATATTTTGTGTGGATGTATGTGGGTGTAATTTTCTGTCTGTTTATGTGTTTTTTTAACTTTCAACTGTTATTGTTTTAATATTATTCAAGGCACACTCGCTACAACTGCCATATTATACTTTTTCATCTGGCTTCAATTTCATGATTATTGCTCTCTATCTGATCAATTTAATCCACTTTTACCACTTTCATGCATTATTTATATTTATCAAGCCTTCAGATTAATGCTCATAATTCTGTTTTTGGACTGTTTTTTATGGAAGAAAAACAATGATACCTGATTGATTCTCTTGTGGTAGAGAAGACCAAGATTTTCCTTATTATGCTTTATTGATCAAGCAGCCATGGCGGCCAGCTTTAATTGTGATATACAGTAACATCAATAAGGATATATTTAATTCTTGAATTCATTGTTTCTAGTATTCATTGTTTGCTTTGAACTTCGGTTTATCTAAGCTTTGTTTTAGAATAATGTGAAACAGTTAATTCTCTCAAAACCATTGATTTGTTTTTTTCAATTAAGAATAACAATGTCTGGTTGAACCGAATTGAAAGGGATGGGATTATGGCTGGGGATTTCAAGCGGCACATTTAGATCTAATTCTGACACAGTTTGATGTATTTATTATTTATTACTCGACTGAACTTACTGTAAAGTAAGTAAAGGTAAAGTTCAAAATCTGAAGCTCTAGGCTTCACAGGCTGGAGTGCCTGTTTCTCTTTCCTTGGCAATTGTACCAGACTGTACCACACGGCAGCTGTTTTTACCTTCACAGCATAGTGTATGCTGGTACCCATTTATACACCTGGGTAGAGAGTGACAAATAGATTAAAAGTGTCTTGCCTAAAAACACAAGCAACTTGGACAGCGTAGGTTTCAAGGTTGAGAGTCCCAGCCACAGCCTTTGCACCAAACGCTTCTACATTTACTATTGTAAAGCAGAAAATTCAGTTGTTTTTAATACGTTTTATGCCAGGTGAGTCAATTATAATCATTCGTATAAACATTACTAGAATTTAACTTGCAGTGACAGCAACAGTGATATTGTTTTAAATTCATCATTTCAGTTCGATTTTACAAATTGCCTTTCTTAAAATGTTTAATTATTCTATAGTGGGTGTTTTGTCTGTCTGTTTTTGTGTTTTTTTAAACATTCAACTGCTATTGTTTTATACATTATTCAGGGCACACTCGCTACATGTGACGTCATTCAATTATTTCTTTTTTCATCTGTCTTCAATTCCTGATTATTACTCTCTTCTGTTCAATTTAATCTGCTTTTACCATTTTCATGCCTTATTTACATATTTTATAATGTATTGAATTTTTATTTTAATCTTGTCTTTAAAAGAAGTTTTTCACCTATTTCCCTTCTGTATACAAATAATTTGAATCTTAATTAACTTCACTAAAAGATACTCACCTTCACTAAAAAATTAAAAAATAATAACATAAAATGGCCAGGTATCTTTTACTTGATCATCACTTTTTCTATTTTATCTTTTATCCTTTTATTTTTTCAGGCTTGTTGGAGCCCAATAGAATTATGTATTTTACTGTTTTGGGTGATGCATTTAACCTGAGTTTCTTTGGTTACTTTGTCCTGCATTTGATTTGTATCTGTATCAGTTCTAATGGGAACTCTGTGTTTCAATAAAAACAAATAAATTGAATCCAAATCTGTAAAAGAATCCGGTTAATAAAGAAACTCAATCCACATAATAACAAAACTGATAAAGTTAAGTTGAATGAACATAAAATTTCAAAATCTTTATTAATTTATTCAATGTACAAAAATTAATTCCTTTAATATTTAGAATATTTCTTTCCAATTAAGAACAAAATATTAAATTTGAATAAAGAATCTAAATTGAACATTTTTGTCTCATCAGGTATGAAAAAAGTTGGTGTAATGCTGTAAATATCAACAAGACTATTCAATAACTGAAGTAATATGGCATCTATACTATACTCGTTTAATCTAACAGACGGACAGGAACACACCAACGCATCAGATATCTTCTCTGACGACGCCCTGGCTGAAATTTCCATGACTTTTGCTGTGAAAGTTATCATATTCATTGCGTTAACAGCAGTGATGTTACTAATTTTCTTGGGAAATTGCTTAGTTTTGTTGGCTATTTATAAAGAAACCATCTTACATCAACCAGCAAACTATTTAATCGCATCATTAGCATTATCAGATCTGCTCGTTTCAGTTCTCGTCATGCCTATAAGTTTGATGTACGAAATGACAGACGAATGGAAGCTTGGGAAGACAGTATGCAATGTATGGATTTCGTTAGACGTACTCTGTTGCACAGCTAGCATACTCAATCTTTGCGTAATTGCATTGGATCGCTATTGGGCCATTACCCAGCATGTAAATTACATTCAGAAGCGGACGACAAAACGCATGGTCATAATGATCATCTCGGTTTGGTTGGTTGCCATGGTCATATCCGTCATGTCTCTACTTGGTTTCAGGTCAAAGTACAACAGTTCGAACCAGTGCACGATCAGTCAGAATAAATTCTACACAATATTTTCAACGTTTGGAGCTTTTTTCATTCCGATGACAGTTATGCTGTTTGTATATTGGAGTACGTTCCGACAGGCTATGAGACATATACACGGCAGAAGACAGACATGTCTTGATGCTGTTTCCGACTGTACGTCAACAAGAACCTTTAAAAACGATGCAGTGGACATGGCATCTCCGTCACTCGTCAGGAAGTTAACAGCAAGGAAGAAGCTCAGAAGAGGGTTAACAAGCAAAACTTCGTTAATAATACAAAGGGAAAGGCGAGCAACTAAAACACTTTGCATAGTTACGGGAACCTTTCTAATATGTTGGTTGCCATTTTTTCTCACTGCGCTCATTCTACCATTTTGCACTTCTTGCTCGCTGCCTCGTGCATGGAGGAGCACTTTCTTGTGGCTTGGCTACAGCAATTCTGCTCTCAATCCTGTTATTTACACCAAGTACAGCAAACAATTTCAAAATGCCTTCCGCAAAATTTTACATTGTAAATAATTTCACTCCAGAAAAATATAAAAGCTGTACTTTAAGCCAGACTACAGAGGAAAAGAAATGTTCATATGTTGTACAACCGAACACAAAAATGTATGATGTTTGATGAAAAACGAGGAAAGAGTTAATGAGATACACATTTTTTAATATTTAAAAACTTGGGGGAAAAAGGGGCATAACCACCCCCCCCCCCCAATTTTTTAATGTTCAAAAATCTCATTAATAGTTCCCAATTTTTTAGTCAAACACCCTTTTTGTGTCTTAGGAAAATTAGTTGAACAACATATCAACATTTTTTTCCTTCAGAGCCTGGCTTTAAAACTGTCAATATTATTATGTATATTTCAATCTTTTTTTTTGTTCAGATATGATAGATACTTCACTTTAAGTCAATATCAAACTATTTTTGTATATTCTAAAGTACAGTAATTATAACTGGTTCCATATTGCAAATCAAAATATATTTGAAAAAAATATAGTCAGTAGAAAAAAAAAAAGACTTAAACAAATTAGTACAGTACAGTAGAAAACTAAAAGTGTACTCTTAAATTGACTGGTAAGATTTTTCAATGAAAAAAATCTGAAAACTAAATTATTCTGAGCTTTTTCTCATTTGGACTTTACACCTAGAGCACATTTAAACAAGAAAATCAATTATTTATTAGAGTAATACTGAAAAATCATATATTATGTTTCCACTCTGCAAAGTCCTACTTCTGTAGGTCAGTATCAGATGTTATATCCTCTATATATAACAACTCTGTTTTTAATGGCAGTGCATGAAATGCTACAGCCTTCAAAATACGAATAGTTCAAAGAGTTGCGGGGACAAGCGGCTCACAAAAGAATGGTCATCGGCGGCACTTGTCTTTAACACATTCAATACACCAGCTCGTTAACTGTCACGGTAATTGGTCGGCTTGGTCGGTACTATTAATTAATTTAACAACATTCATTTATAAATGCAGCTTAATGCTGTAATATTAACTAAAAATCAATACTATCAGTCACATATGCTTTCTCTTACTGGTGGAATAAGGAGAACAATTTGCTTAATGTTGATGGTTGTCAAGACATATATATATTAAGTTGGTTACTTTAAACCATAATCTTCTCAGTCTAAAATCTATAAAACATTCTTAACTACAGGGATGTCAATTGGTTAAGCCAGGGGCACATTGCGACAGGCACGCACTAAACCTACCGTCATCTATCGATGTTATTACATAACGAAAGCAGAACATAAACAAATTCAATTTAAAAATTCAGCCTCTGTGAAGTTTGTATCATGAGTAAAATATTAGATTATAATCATTAGAAATCACTGTTTTAACAGAATCATTCAGATGTAATAAATGCGTTATATAGTGAGCCCATTCCGTTGCCTTTTGTTGAAAACAATAACCCAGTGAACTGACTATACTTAATTAGTTGTAGCAAAGTGCCTCATTTTACTGTAGCAACATACTCCCTGTTGACCATACTACAAGAGTCCTTAAATTTTGTTTTTCTCTATATAATAAATTATTAAATTGCAGTTTAGTCAAGTAGTCTACTTGCACTTATATATAATATATATTAACAAAAACATTATTTTCCCAAAACTCATTTCGATTTACTCAATTAAATCACTACAGCGTTTTGTGACAGCTGGCATTTACACGAAGAGGGGTCCTTCATTTCATGGTACATGAACAATTATTATTATGTTTATTTAAAATGGTCATTTCATTTCATTTATTTAGCCACTTGATAAAAAACACACAAAGCAAGACAATAAAACTGTTTTCAATTGGAATATTATGCAAAATATAAATTGAAATTAAACATTATTCTTTCTTCATGTCTGTATTTATCCACTTTGATAATAAACTCTAAGTTCAGGGAAAGAATTTTACTTACAATTTCTGCATTTTACGTAGTAGTGAACTTGTATTATATTCCAGACGACTGTTCTTTGTAAGACCAAACTGACGAGCGCCTCCAAGAGTCTCTAATGAACCATAGTAACACTGGGGAGGTGTAAATGTTGATTCCTGTCCAATTAGTGGTTGTTGGTTCTGAGATGTCACAATAGCTAAGAGGGCCGAGAAAACACGAAACATCAATTTGGAAACTATCTCTTGTGTCAAAGGTCACAATGGCTATGTTCACACACACGGCACCTAACGGTTAGCAGGATGCGGATTATGCTAACCGTTAGCTGCTGTGCGTTCTTACGAGAAAATCCCGATCCAGATACGAAGAAGATGATGATTGAATTACTGGCCAATAGGAAATTGGAAATGCGTGAGTGTAATTGGTTAAGGACAGAAACATTCTCAGCTTGCTAACCGATAGAGCTCACTAACCGTTAGCGTATCCGGAACTCGGTAACAGTTAGCACTAACTGTTAGCTACCAATCCGGATATTAGGGCTCTTGTGAACCTGCCTATTAAAAATTGCTAGAAATCGAAACTATTTTATTTTTTGTAAAGTTAATTTACCTTTAATGGTTAATAATAAGTTAAAATTACTATATATTTGTAGTTGTAATTACACCGAAAGCCAAGACATGATCAGCTCTCCAAAGCTCAATGGGTTACCCTCACAAATTGATGCTGGAAAAATGAATATGGTAAATATATAATATTTTATTTTATTTTTTTATTTTATTTTTTTTTTTAGGGTTTTGTTGTATTAAAGCTAGGCTCCGGAGAAAAATATTTTCATTGGTATTTTGTATAACTGATTCTTCTAATACACAAAGAGGTTGTGCGAAAAAGACTCGGGAACGCTAATGAGATACAGATGTTTCAAAATTAAAAACTGGCAGATAAGGGAGTTGTAAATAACTTTTTTCCAACTTTTTTCCCCCAGTTTTAAAACATTAAAAAATCTGTATCTCATTAACCGTTCATGAGTTTTTCGCCAAACACACTTTCTTGGATCTTGGAATAAAAATTTTTGTTTTGTTCCAGAGCCTGGCTTTAAACATGCAGTTAGAAACCAGACACTGTACTGCAGCATTTTCAGAAAGACACAAAATGGGGTTGTCACATTAGTCGCTGATGGCTTGACCGAAAGCAGTTTAACATCGTACCCATATACCCTATACCATCTTCAAATGTACTATTTTGCTTTATATGTTTGGCCTCGATCATTTGTAGATATATGTTTTCAATCCACACTATTGCAATCTACAATATTCTGAGTTTGTAAAAAATTCAATTTAATTTTAAATTCAATCACAATTTTGAGCTGTTGAATAAATGAAAATTGAATGGAAACTTTGTTTTCTTTATTATTTAACAAGTATTATTTTATTTTATGTTACTTTAATCTTGTTGATTATTTCACTGAATGCTAAAAGATCAAAGAAAAAAAATTATATTTTCTGTTGTCACATACCAGACAAAAAATATTAGGCCATGTAAAATTTGAAAATTAATTATCATCCTTATTTTATCAATTTTCATGGTAGGGAGGTTTTTTTTTTCTTGTTGAACATGAAAAAAGAGTGTCGCAAGGAAAAACAGCAAAACAAAGAATAAGACAATAGAGACCAAAATTGTATACAAGAAAGTAATTCATCTATAGCAAACAGGAACTTTACCTATGAATATTGTCATAATGCAATTATTTCTATATAATCACGCACAATTGATCAATATAATCAGAATTGAGTGATCTGGCTAGTGTGCTGACTGGTGGTAAACAAACCTATATTAAATGGAGTTTGTGAGTGTTCTGTAAAGAAAACAAAAAGAAAAAAAATCGGGTTGGTGGCCTCTCTGATGTTAGGGAGGGGATGCTAACCAATTATTTTTTTATATGGCCTTAGACCACGAATACCTACATTATTTTTGCATATCTAACCCCCAAGCAGTTTTTCTCATAAAGCTAACAGAAATGTTCAAAAAGCTTGTAGATCGCAACTTCGAAATTAAAGTAATGAACAGAGCGATATTTAGTAGAACTTGTGAAAAGCCCTTGGCTGCTCCTTAGTCTGAATGCTCCCATGCCATAGGCAATAGATACCAAATAATTTTTTCTC
>NW_022711894.1:547816-595522 GCF_011630105.1 Anneissia japonica
CCTGGTAGGTTCCAACACAACTGCGCTGATTACTAGCTGCAATATTATGGAATAATAATATAATTTAATTTAATAATTTAATTTGGTGTTCAATGCGTTCCATATGTGTTTGATCCAATGACCGGGATAGTAATGTGAAGCGCTTACAGGCTTTTTAAAGGCATGAAGCGCTATATAAGAAGGACATATTATTATTATTATTAATATGTCAAAATAGAGAATTATTAAATAGGACACGTCATATCCAGTTTTGGGTACAGACGTTCATAACGAATAGATATCTGGAAAGTCACTTTGCCTGTTTACAAAAAACAGCGAAACATACATGTCACATACATATATACCTGTCTCTTATACACATCTAGATGTGTATAAGAGACAGGGGTTAATGAGATACACATTTTTTAATATTTAAAAACTTGGGGGAAAAAGGGGCATAACCACCCCCCCCCCCCAATTTTTTAATGTTCAAAAATCTCATTAATAGTTCCCAATTTTTTAGTCAAACACCCTTTTTGTGTCTTAGAAAAATTAGTTGAACAACATATCAACATTTTTTTCCTTCAGAGCCTGGCTTTAAAACTGTCAATATTATTATGTATATTTCAATCTTTTTTTTTGTTCAGATATGATAGATACTTCACTTAAGTCAATATCAAACTATTTTTGTATATTCTAAAGTACAGTAATTATAACTGGTTCCATATTGCAAATCAAAATATATTTGACAAAATATAGTCAGTAGAAAAAAAAAAAAGACTTAAACAAATTAGTACAGTACAGTAGAAAACTAAAAGTGTACTCTAAAATTGACTGGTAAGATTTTTCAATGAAAAAAATCTGAAAACTAAATTATTCTGAGTTTTTTCTCATTTGGACTTTACACCTAGAACACATTTAAACAAGAAAATCAATTATTTATTAGAGTAATACTGAAAAATCATATATTATGTTTCCACTCTGCAAAGTCCTACTTCTGTTGGTCAGTATCAGATGTTATATCCTCTGTATATAACAACACTGTTTTTAATGGCAGTGCATGAAATGCTACAACCTTCAAAATACGAATAGTTCAAAGAATTGCGGCTCACAAAAGAATGGTCATCGGCGGCACTTATCTTTAACACATTCAATACACCAGCTCGTTAACTGTCACGGTAATTGGTCGGCTTGGTCGGTACTATTAATTAATTTAACAACATTCATTTATAAATGCAGCTTAATGCTGTAATATTAACTAAAAATCAATACTATCAGTCACATATGGTTTCTCTTGCTGGAGGAATAAGGAGAACAATTTGCTTAATGTTGATGGTTGTCAAGACATATATATATTAAGTTGGTTACTTTAAACCATATCTTCTCAGTCTAAGATCTATAAAACATTCTTAACTTCAGGGATGTCAATTGGTTAAGCCAGGGACACATTGCGACAGGCACGCACTAAACCTACCGTCATCTATCGATGTTATTACATAACGAAAGCAGGACATAAACAAATTCAATTTAAAAATTCAGCCTCTGTGAGGTTTGTATCATGAGTAAAATATTAGATTATAATCATTAGAAATCACTGTTTTAACAGAATCGTCCAGATGTAATAAATGGGTTATATAGTGAGCCCATTCCGTTGCCTTTTGTTGAAAACAATAACCCAGTGAACTGACTATACTTAATTAGTTGTAGCAAAGTGCCTCATCTTACTGTAGCAACATACTCCCTGTTGACCATACTACAAGAGTCCTTAAATTGTTTTTCTCTATATAATAAATTATTAAATTGCAGTTTAGTCAAGTAGTCTACTTGCACTTATATATTAACAGAAACATAACTTTCCCAAAACTCATTTCGATTTACTCAATTAAATCACTACAGCGTTTTGTGATAGCTGGCATTTACACGAAGAGGGGTCCTTCATTTCATGGATATGGTATATGAACATTTATTATTATGTTTATTTATAATGGTCATTTCATTTCATTTATTTCACCACTTGATAAAAAACACACAAAGCAAGACATTAAAAATGTTTTCAATTGGAATATTATGCAAAATATAAATTGAAATTAAACATTATTCTTTCTTCATGTCTGTATTTATCCACTTTGATATAAACTCTAAGTTCAGGGAAAGAATTTTACTTACAATTTCTGCATTTTACGTAGTAGTGAACTTGTATTATATTCAAGACGGCTGTTCTTTGTAAGACCAAACTGACGAGCGCCTCCAAGTGTCTCTAATGAACCATAGTAACACTGGGGCGGTGTAAATGTTGATTCCTGTCCAATTAGTGGTTGTTGGTTCTGAGATGTCACAATAGCTAAGAGGGCCGAGAAAACACAAAACGTCAATTTGGAAACTATCTCTTGTGTCTAAGGTCACAATGGCTATGTTCACACACGGCACCTAACGGTTAGCAGGATGCGAATTATGCTAACCGTTAGCTGCCGTGCGTTCTTACGAGAAAATCCCGATCCAGATACCAAGAAGATGATGATCGAATTACTGGCCAATAGGAAATTGGAAATGCGTGAGTGTAATTGGTTAAGGACAGAAACATTCTCAGCTTGCTAACCGATAGCGCTCACTAACAATTAGCGTATCCGAAACTCGTTAAGTTAAAATTACTATATATTTGTAGTTGTAATTACACCGAAAGCCAAGACATGATCAGCTCTCCAAAGCTCAATGGGTTACCCTCACAAATTGATGCTGGAAAAATGAATATGGTAAATATATAGTATTTTAGGGTTTTGTTGTATTAAATCTAGGCTCCGGAGAAAAATATTTTCATTGGTATGTTGTATAACTGATTCTTCTAATACACAAAGAGGTTGTGCGAAAAAGACTTGGGAACGCTAATGAGATACAGATGTTTCAAAATTAAAAACTGGCGGATAAGGGAGTTGTAAATAACTTTTTTCCAACTTTTTTCCCCCAGTTTTAAAACATTAAAAAATCTGTATCTCATTAACCGTTCATGAGTTTTTCGCCAAACACACTTTCTTGGATCTTGGAATAAAAGAGCCTGGCTTTAAACATGCAGTTAGAAACCAGACACTGTACTGCAGCATTTTCAGAAAGACACAAAATGGGGTTGTCACATTAGTCGCTGATGGCTTGACCGAAAGCAGTTTAACATCGTACCCATATACCCTATACCATCTTCAAATGTACTATTTTGCTTTATATGTTTGGCCTCGATCATTTGTAGATATATGTTTTCAATCCACACTATTGCATTCTACAATATTCTGAGTTTGTAAAAAATTCAATTTAATTTTAAATTCAATCACAATTTTGAGCTGTTGAATAAATGAAAATTGAATGGAAACTTTGTTTTCTTTATTATTTAACAAGTATTATTTTATTTTATGTTACTTTAATCTTGTTGATTATTTCACTGAATGCTAAAAGATCAAAGAAAAAAAATTACATTTTCTGTTGTCACATACCAGACAAAAAATATTAGGCCATGTAAAATTTGAAAATTAATTATCATCCTTATTTTATCAATTTTCATGGTAGGGAGGTTTTTTTTTTCTTGTTGAACATGAAAAAAGAGTGTCGCAAGGAAAAACAGCAAAACAAAGAATAAGACAATAGAGACCAAAATTGTATACAAGAAAGTAATTCATCTATAGCAAACAGGAACTTTACCTATGAATATTGTCATAATGCAATTATTTCTATATAATCACGCACAATTGATCAAAATAATCACGATCAAGTGATCTGGGTGTGCGGTCTGGTAGTAAACAAACCTATATTAAATGAAGTTTGTGAGTTTTCTGTAAAAAAAAATTTTTTTTTAAAACATGGGTCGGTGGCCTCTCTGATGGTAGGGAGGGGATGCTAACCAATTGTTTTTTTTTACATGGCCTTATGTAACTTCACTAATAATTCTATATATAATTTTTGTGATCCACTCTGCGTAGAAAATAAACTATTCAAAATCTACCTGCTAGGTCAATGGACATTGTCGCGGTTACAGCAGCAGTTAAGGCTTCTGCCGACACAGTTGGCTTTGGTACTGAACATACATCAATGGCTGCATTGGAAAAGCTAGTATAGTTAGCAAAGTCAATGGGTCTGCAAACAAAAAATTATTTTAAATAAGATATCATTCTATCTAAAAAATAATCATCATTTATTATATTATTAGGTGTGTTTTAATTATGTACAGACTTCAGAATAGCATCCAAAAATTTATTATTTTTTTAATCAGGCAATCATGAAAACTTAATGAACCTTCCGAAGGTCAAGTAGATTATAATTCTTTTTTTTGGCTCAATTGCAGATGGCCAAGGTTGCATGTAATAAAGATAATAGGATGCTTAATGAGCTGCATCAAACACATAAACTGATCCCTGCAATGCTGACCTTCTCTCAGGTCTGCTTAAATTATCATATGTTTGGACAATGCAGAAAGAAAGAAGACAACAAACAAAGAAAGAAAGCTGTTCCAAGTCCTTCAGTTTCATAGACCCTAGTCTCAGCAGGGCTTTAATATTGAGCCTATAAAACACACGGCACCAAATGAAACTAATGGAAGTCCAGCCATAGCCATGCCGGAATATATACAATGATATTGTTGACATACCTTTCTCTAATAATGACATCTTGAATGCAGCCCGAGAGGGGAGGGACCGGGGTGGAATATTCAGGGGGTGCACCGCCAATGAATATAGATGTAACAGCAACCTTCTCCTCGCTACCTGGTAGCTTACGACTTTTGGGCACAGCAATGTCGTCGACATACAACTTGATTCTAAAATGGATGATAAATTAATTAATGAATTTAATGTTTTGACTGAATCCACCTCTATCACACAATCCTAACTAAATTAAGCTTTTCCTCCATGGTGGCACCTCTCCCATCGGACAAGCATAGAACTTCTGAAGAAGTCATCAGACCAAAAGTGATAATTTGCCAATATTGTACTGTACAAAGTTTACTGTGATTACCAATCGTTTACGACAAATTTGAGAGGCTATTGGATACAAAACATTGAACAGAGAAGACGCCACATACAAACTTACAACTAGCTTATCAGTCCTAAAACTACTGGTAAAGGGCAGCCCACAGCATCAGGAAATGTCAACAACTATCTAACCAGTCATTTTCTGATGAAGATCCTTCTTGATAACGGATCAAACTTTACAAACAGTTATGTATATTATTGGTTTACTTTCACAAGAATCTTATGTTTATAATACTGTGGTTTGAAGGCAAAATTTTGGCCCATCCTACACAATAAAATTTCTTCCCAAGAACCCCATATCCTCATTCATTCCAAAACCCTGACCAAGGCTCTAAACAGCCCCTTGGATTGGACTCCCCTCACCGGATTTATTGGAACCCCATCAGGGAGCCGCTATTGCTTGTTTTAAGTTCAATAGAATAATCCCTTCAAGCTGATCTCTTAGCAATAGGTATACTGGGATGGCCACCGAAAATCAGAGTGCGGAATGGATTCAACACTCAAAGTAGGGTATATCCAGCTATTAAAAACTCACTTTTTTCCTCTCTTTTCAACTGTCACTACGTGTGGCTGTCCATCATTATACATTCCATTGCTTTTCTTTGTTTTTACAATGCGTTCACCAAGACCCGCATTTACAACTACCTCAACATGGCCGCCACTCAAGTAGATGGAATAACCACTCTAACAAGAAAAAATATTTTGACAATGAAAATAAGGGAAAGAATAGAAAGGTCCACTGATTTATCTCAGATAAGATAGTATAATACATTCTCCAAGTATCAAAATGCACGCCATTGTGTTGGGATTCAATATTTCAACATTAATTACGTCATCATCAGGAATAATGACGATGACATATAAATTAATGTTGAAATATTGAATTCCAACACGATGGCGTGCACTTCGATACTTGGAGTATCTATTATACTGTCGAATAGAACACTCCAGTCATTAAATTTTTAGCTGGCTAAAGTGAATTTTATAAGTATGACAATTACCCATTTATAGTGAATGTCATTTTGTCAGACAAGTTCATTATTTCTGTAGAAAATTATATTCTCTAGTCTACCGCCTGTGAACAAAAGAAAGGCTGTATGCATTTGTAATATAATTAAAATCTATCACACCATTGACTGCACCACAAAACGAAGGGTATGAGCAGCACCTACTTCTAATTTTGCTTGATCTATTACCTCTGTGTTGTCCACATTATTCCTTTTCCTGCGGTTTTGTTTGTTGACAGCATGAAGGAAGAGTCCGTCCTCTTGGTGAGTAGAAAACGTGAGTGTAATATCTGCATTTGATGGCAGATTAATCCCTTCCAATTCAAGGTAACCTTCCCCTTGGAAACTGACCACTCTGGAGGGCTACGTGTGGACAATTTTAGAAGACAAGAAAGATCAACGAACGGATAGAAATATAGATCAAAATTATTTTCAATGATGATGGTAATGATTGTGATACTGTTGATGTGGATGGATCAGGATAATGATGTTCATTCATCATCATATCACTTTTATAGACAAAAAAAAATTATATATAGCACCCACTATGTAAAAACCACAAAATAGCACCCTCTAAGTTATTTATTTTTAAATTGTAGTTGTGGAACTGCTATCGATTACAGTTGTAATTGGTCGGTATAGCTTCCTTAAAAAAGCTGATATGGCCATTCACATTTTAATGACGAATTCACTTCATTTTTACATTAGACCTACATATTTTCCCACGATATCACCAGCCTGGGCCTGCTGCACGTGGTTTGTTTATAATATAAATTCGCACTGGTCTAGTCTATAAATACCAGACATATAACAAGATTTTGGGCGCACAGCCATTAGTTGATAGGTGTAGTTGGACGACATGAAGTGTCTGGACTTCAAGACTAGTAATTACTTTCGAGTACGAATATGAACAGCAGCCATTAGGCTGACTTTAAAATAGGTCTAGTCTATTTCGTTTGCATGTGTGGGAAAGGCAATCTAGACAGACTAAGAAAGGGTAGTTAAATTGGGATTTAAAGTTGTTAAACTAATTAAAAAATCATTCACTAAGTGATGATAATAATGTAGTTTATATATTCGTTCGTTCGATTGATATTATATTTTGAATTCCAAAAAATCTCAGAAGTAGTTTTAATATTTTTATTATTCAGTTTATTTTTAATACTTTTAAATGGAATAACCTGATTAAAATTGAAAAAGATGATGATGTTGATAATGGTGGCTATGATGATGATAAAGGTAGTGTTGTTGGTGGTGGTGTTGACGATAAACATGATGATGGTGGTTGTGCTTATGCTGATGATGATTTGATATGGCTAAAACTATCTTACTGCCACTCACCCGTGTAACACATCCAAAGGTAACACCCGAAAAGTCTTTGCTGGTCTTGAACGACACAAGCTCACCACTGAAGTCCACTTGTCTTATGCATCCACGAAACGGTGTACGAGTCACATCAACTCTAAGACAAGTTCAAACATTCTTTTGTTCAATATCAATGCGTCATTATTCTTTGAATTACTCATCAAAACTCCAGCAATATTTGGGGACGTACTTGGACAGTGGCATATCTAGGCACCTTGAAATGGGGGAGCGATTGGAAAGGCACTAATGTGGAGTGGGAGGAGGGGCTGGATAAATGAGGGGAGGGGGGCGCGCTAGATCACAAAATAAGAAAAAATAAGATGATTTGAGGTGATTTTTAAATTTTGTGCACGAATTCTTCTGACATTTTCAATGTGGGGGGAAGGGGGTAGGGGGTGCCCCGCTTAATATAACACACCAGGTTGGGTAAAATCATCATTCCTATTCTGTTTTCTGACACATCATTCAAACTGCTAGTTCAGTGACAAGAAATGTGACTACAGTAAATTTATACAGTCCTTACATATAAAAATGGTTATCATTTGTCAATGTATTTTTCTACTTATACCTTAACTGATACATCATATCTAAGCCACCAAAGTAAAGTTTTCCGTCAATTGTAAGGTCTTTGTTGGTAGATTCAAATGTGATGACAATCCACGGTTCACTGTCAATCTTCATCACGGCTGTGGATGCAAATAATTGTAAACAACTACATATTTTCAAGATTTTCACAATCATGGTGCATTAAGTTTAAATTAATGTTGATATACTATTAAAATATATGTAAACATTGTTTCATTTAATTAATTTTGTCATTACAATACAAAATAGTTATGAAAAACACTACATCTAAAAAAGCAATCGCACTGCACTTAAAAAAGAGAAGAATTTACCGAGAATGTGGGCAACATTAGAAATTTTACTGCTGTCCACACTTGGATTGTTAGTTTTACTGCGAGAAGTGGTAAAACTAACCAAATCAAATATTAAGGGCGCTAATCTGTAACATTCAGTTGACTTCTGAAGTTTAAATGAGACATTGGACTTTTCAGCTCGGTAAAACTAATCTGGTCAGTTGTACTGGGCACAATACACTCTGTTAAACTTGCCACTTGTCTGAGTAAGTTTTCCTTAGAGGAAAGTATCCTGGGCTGTTTGCATTGAACTAATTATGGACGTACTGTACACCCTGCGTTTTACCAAAAAAACGGTAATGCAACTGAAGATTTATTTTAAATGCTTTTCCCTATGAATACTTCTATTGTAATATTATGTTCACATGGAGCTTTCGAATGCTTACGTGGTAGAATCAAGAACATAATGACATCACTAATATTTCATCTGTGGATTGAGAACGTTAAGTACTATTGAACTAAAGTGGATTCAAGGACGCAATTTGACCAAATCATGCAGAGAACATACCGTATTGTCTCTAATAAACGCCACTCTTCTAATAAACACCCCCTCTGAGTTTTTTTTTTTCATTTTGCAATGAGTGCCCAATCAATTAACATGGGTATCCAGTCCATAAAAAGGTTGACAAACAAGGAGTAATACCGTACTGTGTGCTGCTGCTGCTTTCTTTGATATGAAATGAAATAAATACTACTAAAAAAAGCTTACCCTAAAGTTTGATGTTTACTGTCTTCACGATCTTTAGGCCGACCAGTAAACTAACGTTAGAATACCGCACTTTCGGCGGTAAAGAACAATTAAAATAAAAAAGGTGACTAATCCATTTACCCATAATTGAATCCAAAGACACCAGTGTTAAACACTCAATACTTATCCTTGATAATGTATTAATCCAATTAATATAGTGAGATAACGTAACGTTAATTTATCGAGGGCGGGTTGAGCTAATCACTAGGCCTAGGCCTATTTTGTGTTTCTCTCATGGTATTTCGTTAGCCTTGTAAAAACAGGGTAAGCTGCAAACTGACAGCAAACAACAGGTAATCTTGTATTGTTAATGTGTCGCGTGTTCGACGCTGATTTGATTCAAGGTGTCTGGTCAATGAAGTCTATACCGTAGTGAGAATGTTTCTTCAGTTTGAGGGCAGTGTTTTGTGTGCGGTGGCAGCTACGACTCTGTGCAGTGGTGCGGTGCTAGTTCATGAGGCCGACATGTTTTTGACAAGCACGCGATTGCTGTTGTGAAAGGAGAAGCACTGCGCTGCATCGTCGGACATTTACCCCAAGAGAACTCGAAGATATTTCATTGCTTTTTGAAACACAAGCAATTATTGATGTTCAAATAACCAGCAACAAATGAAGGAACAGCAAAATATCAGGAGGCCTGGAGATACCCTGCACATTAACTTGTTCCTCTACAAATAAAGAACTTATTGAACGTTTAAAGCAGCTTGTTTAGGCCTAGGTAATTTTTGATTTTACAATTCACGCGCCCCTACCCCCTTTGAAAAAATGCAACGCCCCCGGGGCGTTTATTAGAGACAATACGGTAAGATGGTCACGCATGAGTGAGCCCGTTTTAGGGTCAAATCGAAGGCTCCTTACTGTCTCCTGGCTCTCACCTTGTTTGCCTGATCGCTTGGTATAAATCTGATGCCACACTCCATCGTTCAACTTCATATGGGATGTGATGTTGAATGTCTCACTGCCAAAACTGAACTTGTAAACAAGCCTTCCCCCAATCATTTCATATGACATAAACATGTTCTGGAATAAAAGCAAAGAAAATAAGTAAATTCTCATAATTATTTCAAACACATTTTTGTCAAATATTCAACTTACAATTACAGATATATGTTGTGATGTACGTGGGAATGTTATGGTACATAGTAATGTACGGTATTAACCTATGGTAAAGCTGAGGAAGAACATAACAATGAGAATTTGAGAACAATTTAACAGGTGGTTAAATTTTTGGAAGTTGAGAGGGGCAAGCTATTGTTTGAAGGAATAAAATAATTTTAAAAAAATAGATCTAACCTGATCTTCTGATGCAGCATAGAAAACGAGGGCATCCTCCGTGTATGTCTTGATTGACATTTTAAATGTATCAATTGGTATATCGTTTTGTTCGAGTATAGCATAGCCAGTCCCTTCAAAGCGGTATTCATCTGCGTTGCTAACCTCTTCTTCCGGACTAGAAAAAAAAAAGGACAAAAGAAATAAATCAGTTTGTTTTTCTGTAATTGTTATCTAACTTTATATCAGACAATTGTAGGTATAATGTTTCCATTATCTATTATAGAATTGCAAGAAGTTGAGCTCTCAGGGTTTCGTTGAAACGCAATTCTCTCTCCACGAGTTAAGCCAGGCACTCACTACATTGTACGATGGTTATGACCGTCGCATGACAAATCCACCTCTGCTTCTGGCTAGCGATAGATGATGTAATGCTGTCTGTCGATTGTCAGTCTGAACAGATCCTCATTAAATAAGCAATCCGTTGGTTCCGTGTCGTCGCATGCAATTGTTGTCGCGTTGCCGTCGCACACAGCGAGCACCCAGCATAGGAAGGCATTTTTTTTAAAAGAATGTAAAAGATGTTTGTATCAAATGTGTGCCGCATTTATAGAACACATGTTTGTGTTTTGAACGCTATTCAAATTCTAATAGGGCGCCCCCTATCTTGTGGTAGTAATTTGTTTTTCATTTAATTGTCTGCATGCATAACCAGGACAGTCAGATTTTCAATTCTATACTCTTTGACATCGTTGCTAATTCAACCCTAGCCATATTATACGCAAGTTCCCTAGTGGTAAGATACAAAGCTAGTAACTCCAAATACCATTTTTTTGATTCACATCTAATTCAATTTCAATGTTTAAAATTTACAGGGTACGTGAATTTGCTGCTAATTTAATTTGCCTAGTTCTTTAACTTCATCACAAATCGCACCCAATATGTTACCTTCTTGTTTTCCAACAGTGTTAGGGTGTCTCTCAAAAATTTTTTAAAATTTTAAAATTTTATTTTTTAATTTTTTCCATTATTTGGATTGGCTGTTTTTGTTTGTTTTTACTTTCAGAGAACAGAGATATATTTATTTCATGTATTTTTCCTTAAGTTAGTGGAAAAACTTTGTACAGCAATTTAGTTTGCTTTTTGTTAATCCTGTCTGATTTTTAGTCTTATTATTTCTGTTTGTAATGTTTGACAAAATAAATCAAACAATCATCATCGTATTAAATAAACATTTATAAAGAAATGCTTGTGTCTTCATTGTGTTATTTATATATTTTAACACCGTATATGTTGTATTTAAAACCCTGTTTCTCAAAGTGTTTCGTTACACATACTGTTGATTAAGCGCAGCAGCGCTTATTCAAGAGTGGCACTTATTCAAGCATTCAAGGTATTGCTTTAATTGTTTTGAGTGGTTCATGTATATTTTACACAGCCTTGTATTTCTTAATTTTTTAACATTTGTATATTATAATGCAAGCAATGAATTACCATAATGGAGAAATAAATTTATTCTTATCAGGAACAGATATCAAGAAGCAACATATATGTACTATATACTATAAATTTCCATTAAGGTTTTTTTTAATTGAGTTTAGCTAATGAGAGTTGAAATTGCTCCTTGTATAAAAACATTGTTATAACTTGCACTTAAAAATAGAAAGCATTGATCACAGGGCATCAGCTGGCAAAAGAGCAGATTTTGAAATATGCGGCAATGATATTAAAAAAAGGCTAAGGGCTCTTGACCCACCTCGACAGACCTACTCTTGCATATGACCCTAGGGCACATCAACACACAAGCCAATATCAGTAAGCTAGAAGCTGTCCAAAGATGAGCTGCCCGACTTTTCACTGGTGATTATCACTGGACAGGCAGTTACAAGCATGATCACACAGCTGATTTTGGCCCACTTTCCACCAACGCAGAAATACCAGCAAACTCATAATGATGTACAAGATACTCAACTCACTAGTTGATATTCCAACCTATTCCTATCTTACTCCACTACCCACCTGTACTAGAGGTCATAGCCTTAGATTTATCATACCATCAGCAAATTCACTAGTGTACCAACATGCATTTTTTCTCAGAATATCAGAATATGGAAAACTCTGCCAGCACCCTTGGTCCCCTCTTGAAGGCTTCAGAGGAGGACTGGCCAAAAGTGCTTTTTATGTAGTAGCAAACTTTAGCCGCACTGTACAGTATTTATTAGTGTTTTTTGCACTCTGGTGGATTTTGTGTGTCCCTGCACTGCACATGCTCTCAGGTTGTGACGTTACTCCTAATGGAGGTACCGTAAATGCACGGCGCTTATACAATTTTTGGAGGCTTCAGTGCAAATCTTATTAAAGAGTGGTGCTTAAAAAAAAAATATTGGCATGGCGCTTTCCATGCCGTTTCTATGTTAACCAACACACAAATCCATTCCCTTAGTTCAGTAAGCCTATCATCGTTCCTACGTCAAAAATAAACGTTTATAAAGAAATGCTTGCGTCTTCATTGTGTTATTTATTTATTTTAACACTGTATACATTGTATTTAAAACCCAGTTTCTCAAAGTGTTTCATTACACACAGGGTAATATAATACTCCTGATTAAGCGCGGCGGCACTTATTCGAGAGCGGCACTTATTTGAGCATTTACAGTATGCAGCTTACAAGAAGATGACCGCCAAAAAACATGATGTTCAGTTGTTGTGAAAAAACAGTGCAATCAACGTGAAAATATAGGATGAGGAAACATCCAAATGATGAGTGTGAAATAAATCTGCAATGTGTTCAAAAATATTATAAAACTTACGCTCGGGAACACAAACTGCAATTACCACTGGACGTTAAGAAGTTGTGCAGAGCGACAACATTTTCGTTGAACACAATAGTATCTAAGCAGCCGGTAAATGTTGTGGCTGTCAGCTGCGAATCCTAGATAATAATAAAAAAGAAAGTGGTTAAAAAAATTCAATCTACTTACAGTACCTTTTATTAATTTAAGCTAAAAAATATAAACAAATTCATTCAAAATTTAAATTGCTTACTGAGATTTCAATTGACACAATCAACAACTACGGTCATGCAAAAAAGGTCATTGATGTTCAATAAATTTGGTTGGAATGCTATTAAACTATACCAATAACCTGTAAATTGAACTTGGGAAAAATTTTCCAAATGTACTGGCCCCAAATATTGAGATTTTCAAGAAGTGTACTGGTACCGGAACAGGTGATTATAATGGGCCTTTTCCTTGTGGTTATAAAGCGCGATTCTTTTTCTGGTCATTGGGTCAACATGCTTGCTGCTGGTAATCCTTGCAGGAGCTGGCACCCCCACCAAGTACCCATTTATACTCCTGGGTGGAGAGAAGCAATGCAGATAAAGCGGCTCGCTCAAGAAAACAAGTGAAATGCACAGCGATGGCTGGGAAAAACAAAAATGTTCCCGTGCCACACCGCTTCTGTAGTGTAAGGCCTTTGGCCTCTGCATGTCGTCTGCTTGATCCGCATACTGCGGAGGGGGACACGCTACGATATTTAGGCTAGCTCAAGGTTCATGAAAGGTTACATGAATTTCAAAGCATAAAATACAAAAAGAATGCTTGAAGGAGTATAAATTGTACTCTTTTCTTGCTATTTATTAATCATGTTGAGCTTCATCTCCACAAATTTTCGAACGACAGAAACATGTTTGAAAATTAGGTCATTCCAAACGTGTAAGAAAAATTAATCCACCTCATTATATTCTCATTGAATATCCATTAGCTTAGCGATAAGGGGGCAGCCCTTGACAGAGGTTAACAGAAACGCATTCAAACATAGCTGGTCACATTTGAATGTTATTTCAAGACGTTCCGACTGGGCCTAGGACTGCGAATCACAGTTTTTTTCTCATCATGGATAGCCCTGGGAGCTGTTGTTGTCATTACAATTACTTTCCCTAACACTTTACACTTATCGCATGGTATCTAACCTAAACTAAATGTCACAAAACTACCAGTTTCCAGTTGACAATTGTTTTTTACTTTCCTTGCATCAAAGCAAAAAAAAAATAGTTGCTATAAATTAATATTAATAATGAAGTTTAATTTAATGTACTTACTGATTCTCCAGCAGGTAATCCGGAAACAAAAAAGTGACTGTTCTCGTTGAATGTAAGAATTGTATCAGGTTCTGGAGATGCGCCATTTTCTGGCAAGTTTTGTTGCTCGTCTTTCGTCGCTATAGTATTGACATTCAGCGAGGCCTGTCGGCCAGACCTACAATCCATGCAAAAAAAAAAAAAAATTGACGTTAGTGCACAGTGTGAAGGTAGGTTGGCGCAATAGAGATGGTTTACTTTCCCAACATTGAGGTCGGGGTTTCAATCCTTCGCTGTGCATTTCACTTGTGTCGTTGAGCAAGGCACTTTATCTACATTGCTTCAATACCCAGCTTGGGTATTAATGGGTACCAGCAACTTGCTGGGAGTAAACTGCAATGGACCAGTATCCCAACAAGGGGGAGCACCACACTCGTTCGCTTCACGCTACTGAAACAGGGGATAATCTTGAAAGTGTACATGCAGAAATGAAAAAAAAATTAACAGCAACTTCTCGCTTGTAGTAGAAATACACAAATCAGCATTGATGTTGGCAGTCTACGAGTGAGTTAATTACCTGAACAAACCACCATATCCACGGTTCCAGTAGGAATACCCCCACGAAAACAATAGAACAATCAGCTGTCTGTCCCAGGCCACGACATGATGCTTATGCCCAAAATCTATTGTTTTCGTGGTGGTGTTCCTAAAAAATAATGGCAATTAATCAGTTCATCCAGCTATTCACGTAATAGCCACAAGTTTCCCATGAACAGAAATTTCGACATGCTGAGTTAAAAAGCAAATCATGTCACTTTTGCAGAACAAGGATTCAATAAAAAGCAATCACTGATAAGCAATCTGTTTTCGATCTTGCAAGAAAGGAATTAGAAAATAGCGTGGTGAAAGTCAATCTTATATGGTGGTAGCATGGTGATTTGAATGCTTGCCTTCTAACCATAGGCTCCTGGGTTCAAATTCTATGAGAGTGCAGAATTTTTTTCTCATGACTATAAAACATCTCCACTTCCTAAGCCTTGTATTGAGACTTTTCATATATTTAAGAGGAGGGGGCAGGGGAATACTGAATAGATTCAGATTTATATTTATTCACACAATGCATACAGGTGGAATCAAGACAAAAATAATATCAGCAGACCGTTTCGGATACGCTGGAAGTGCCGCTCTCTGGTAATATGATTAAAAAATGATCATCACCATCGATAAACCTACCGTATCATCTCAATTTTGTACCAAATATTATCCTCTATCACGGCGGGATGAGTCAGTCTGTAGCTGCCTGAACCCAAGTCAAACGTAAGCGCTGCTTGCCTATCCAACACCTCCAACGACATAAAGTCAGACTATGGAAGGAGAGAATTATTAATAGTCATATTCATCTTTACAATTATATTGTTATCATTATCATTACTGTCACTATCATAATCACCATCTTTCTATTCTAATCGTCACCGCTGTCGCTACAGCTGTCATCAACATCATCATCGGCATCGCCATAATCACCAGCCTCATCATTTACTGCCTTTCAGTCTAAAGTCCTGCCCAGCCTGTCAAATTTTGTTTGACAAAAACATGTGACATGCCTAAATATGGTAATGATGACATCACATCATAACCATATATAGGCACATCATGACTAAATATGGGCATACATCAATCTTTCGTCAAAGAAAAGCCTATAGTCTGCACAAAGCTTTAGCTACTGTATTAAGCAAGGTGTTTCTGTTAAAAACATAAATAAGAACATAATGATACTGTTATTAATCACGGTAAACTTACCGATTCAGTGTTATTCATGTAAAATATTAGATGATTACCCCCTTGGATTTTGACTTTAACAATGAGAGTGTTATAGAAGGATGAAGTCAGCTGGGGTTTGTAAGATCGGGCACAAGTTCCTCCAGATTGAAGCGAAACACGGATCTACACATCAAAAAGAAAAAATAACAAATATGTTGAGAATTAAACATAACAAGGATTCAAAGCAATTAATGAATAAATGTATTTATCTTAGCAATCAAACCACGAAATACAAGAACAACAGTTTTCAACAGTGAGTACAACTCAATACATTTCCTGTATTGTTCATGAATGTGTTCATCTGTGATATATAGTCCTTAACCTTGTAATGTATGTATGTTACAAAGTATTTTTTATTCCTGTTCATTGGGTCTAGATGATTAAGTGTCGCCGTTATATGGAGGCAGAGGCAGGCAACCCCACCATGAGAGACAAGAACACAGAAAGTGCCTTGCTCAAAGATACAAGCGTGATATACACTACAAGGATTGAAAACCTAACCTTTACCACTTTTGCTAAACCACTTCTCCCAAAGCAAAAGGATTAACAACAGTTCACCAGAGGGGTGTGGTGTTGGGGGGGGGGGGGAGGTTGCAGGAAGAGATTATTCCCCATCTGACAGGCCAGGAATAATCAGCCTTTCCTGTCAAACTGCTCATCCTGGCTCCTCGACTGATTGCTGCTGATAGACAGTGATATATTATCCCTCAATCAATCAATCAATCAATCAATGGATTTATAAGGCACATAATACAGCTGCCTCATGCACCAAGACAAAAAAAAGGCACATAATACAGCTGCCTCATGCACCAAGACAAAAAAAAAAAGACGAATGAAGTGAAGCAAGCAAGCAAACAAAGTCGGTACGAGACCAAGTACCATCAGGGTAGAGTCAGTGTGCCGTTCTTTTGCACTTTAAGGGCCAGCCGACTGAACCTACAGAAACATAATTCGCAGGATCACAGTGACGCTTTATTACTTGACAACACCGGGAAACGACCCAGTCAAGAAAAAATTTAAAAATCAAATAGGCCAATAAATTTAATAAGTAAGCAGAACCAAAGATATGTAATTATAGTTGTTTTTTAAAAAGAGTAATTAACTATGGCAATCCCTGACTGCTGTGTGCCTAATACCAGAAACGACTAATGAAGTACTTCAGAGCTTGGAGGCTCAATGCGGCACTTATCAAGAAAGGTTATTACTAGAGAGTAGTGCTTATACAGAGTTATAAAGTATTGTTTTCCTACAGCATAAATTCAGAGACAGCTATGCTAAATTCAAAATACACAATATAAAAAAAATCAGTTAAGCTATGTTTACACTATGAAATATTATGTGACAAATGTGTGTGATGTGCCCATATATGGGCATGATGATGTCACATTACACCCAAATATGGGCATATCACAGTTTTCTTGTCACATATAATTTGATAGTGTAGACAGAGCTGAACATTCGTTTTCCTGCAACTTACACTTGAAGCAACGCTTCTTGCTTGTCGTATCTGTTCCTTCAGCATTGCAAATTTCCCGATCACTAGACTATTCATAGTGTTGAACTCCTGAACTTTTGATTCCACAGCAGTAGTTGTTTCACGCACAACACGAAATGAAGCGCCAAGTCGAGAGACTAAATACAAATTATAAATATTAATGAGGTGCTTATGAATATTTATAAAATTGTAACTACTGTAAATCGAAAAAAAATAATATAAATGAGAAACAAATTTTTACAATTTCAACAAGAATACTGCTACGACCAAACGACTTGTATTATACCGTACAGTAACTACCTCTTGGTGATCAATTTATAAATAACAATAAAACTTGTAGAATGGCTATCATACATTTGATGATATATATATTACGATTATCAAGTTATAAAGGTCTGTTCTCACTGCCTAATTTTATGTGATTAATAGAATTAACAGTAGTAGTATAATAGTAGTATATATAGACCAATCCAAGAAGAATGGAGCCCTCTGTTGTCGACCCCATTACTGGGGAGTCCGGGAGTCCGTATTCGACTGGTCGTTCTTCGTTAAACCATGCCCACCTAGGCAGCGGTAAAATCCTACTCAACAAAGACAACCAGTTGAAAAGAAAACTTGTAAATACTTGACAAAACAAAATGGCTGTATAGTTGCCGCGATACACGTTGCGTAATCAAGATTGCTTCAACTTGTGGTAGTATGGCTTTTTCATCCAGTTTTTGAATTCTGTTAGCCTACAATTATTTTTTGACTCCATGTGGGTAAATATTATTATTTTTATTTTATAAAAATTTAATCTAAGTTATATTAAAGCAAATGTTGTTTATAAACTCACCAATCGGCCATGTTCTTTTTGGATGTCATATGGATAACTTAACGCACTCTGGTTTACGTTAATTTTCGTTGTCAACGAAGTCTATTTAACGAACCAGTCGAATGAAAATAATACTCAAAGAAAATCGTACTCAACGAAATGAGCCAGTCAAATAAGCCCAAAGTTAAGTATATTTCGTGTATTTAAACATCTTCCAACTTCGGAAATGCTACCAAAGTAATGGAGTCGACAAAAGAGGGCGACATTCAAAAAGTTCTATTGGATTCGTCTATAGAAAAAGTATGACTTTCCCATACATTTATGTGATATGGTAATAATGGTGATGATAATGGTAATAATAATAATAATAACAATAATAATAATAATAATAATAATAATAATAATAATAATAATAATAATAATAATAATAATGTGCCCCAATCTATTGTGCGTCTTACAAACAATGTTTTCCCTATTTTTCCCCTTTTCTGTTCCTGATTTTTATGACTTGTTTCTTGCATTTTGATGTAATTTTTAGCTTTTTAATGATGTCAATTTTAATATCTTTATGATGGTTTTTAAGTGTTTTTATAATGTATTTGCCATTTTTGATGTTTTTATATTAACTTGTTTTTCATGTATTTATGGTGTTTTTAATCACGACCTTATGGTAGAACAGTATTACTATTATTGAAAGAGTTTTCGTAAATAAATAAAGTGACTATCTATCAATCTATCTATCTATATAATATTCAGACACAACTTCTTTGTCATAGACAATTTGATAGTCTTAATGGTGAGTTAAGGTGGTTTTCCACTAGACAAATTTATTCACGCGACAAGAAACCTGATGGATTTGAATAAAAGTATTGAATGAATGAAAAAGAAAAGATTCGCATGAGCACTTGGTTAGTTTCCACTACATGAGTGGAAAAGTTTGCAATTAAAATTGTGTCCATGTTGTCAATGATAGATCGATGTGCCATTCTCATGCATTCAATACTGCATTCATGAGTGTGATTAAATCTTTTCCCGACCTCTATTGGATGCGCATTATTTCGCTTGGCAAAAACTAGAAACTGTTTATGCCGAAGTAAACCACCACAAACAAAAAAGAGAACAATCTGGTAAATGAATTGTGCATGAAAATCAAACTGCATTTGTGCACAGACAAACATTTTGCCAAAAAATTTGACTGGTGGAATGCTGGCTTTAGGGAGCTCATGAAAGGGTTCAACCATTGATTCTCGATTTGGAAGGGAAGCACATTATTTAATAACCCGCTTCATCAAGCAACTGCACTCCTAGGATCTAGGCCTCCTTACTTGTCTTATCAGCTTCCTCAAGAGCAGCATTTCCTGCATTCTGATCCTCCAATCCTTTCTGATACGCTGCAGTACTTAACGCCACCCCTAAGTATACAGCATTTGCTATACCCTTTGCATTCACCGCAGTCAGCTCTGCTTTGTTTGCAATTCCTGTTGCTGCAATAGCTTTCGACCCAAGATCTAAACAAAAAATAATTTTAAGTACACTATGAAAAAAAAACAAATTACATATACTTCAAGACACATGGGCTTAAGACCTGTCCAAATTTCATTGGACAAATAACATGTCACATGTTGAAATCACATCATGACCATTTATAGGCACATCATGACCATATAGGCACATCATGACCATTTATAGGCACATCATGACCATTTATAGGCACATCATGACCATTTATAGGCACATCATGACCATTTATAGGCACATCATGACCATTTATAGGCACATCATGACCATTTATAGGCACATCATGACAATTTATAGGCACATCATGACCATTTATAGGCACATCATGACTAATGGGCTACAACAGTTTTCTGGAAAGTCAATGCATGGCCAACAAACTTTTGTTTGTATGTATCTAATCAAAATTACTATAATAATTATTATTTATTAATACTTAATCACCAAAAATTGAAGATCTGTTCAAGATGAAATCACTGCGTCACTTTAGGGAAAACAATTTAAGCTCCTCCTACCTCTATCGAATGATGCAAGAACGCCAATGATTCTGTCCAGCTCTATAAAGCCATCCTCAAGAAGAGATTGAATGGTGGTGAATTTAGCAATGGCTTCATTCAACCTTTCTTTCAATGCCAGAGACCGATTTTTGGCTCTGTTGGCAGTCTTTAGCTGGTTGTTACTTTTGGTCAGAGCTGACTTAGCACGATCAGGTAATGATGGACCTCCTTCAGGGTAGCTCTGTCAAAATAAGGTTTGATAATGCCAGTCATTTAATAAATAACTGTAATTGTCGGTATGCTTCTTGTTGCTTGCTGTTACTATCAGGCGGTAACCAAACATGACAAAATCATCAGGGCACAAGGAAAAAGACTGAAATTTATGAACATTCTGCAAAATGGTTAAGCCATGCATGAATAGTTTATAGCAACATTTCCCCCTGATAAATTCACTACAGTGTTACTGTATACTAATGATGACAAATGGTTTAAGTTAATTGCTGGTGAAAATATCAACGGGATTAGGACAAACTGATAGCAGATTTAAAAGGAGAGGAATTTTTTGACGGGGGAAGGAAGCAGCAGTGTTAGCACCAGCATGGAGTCAGCCCATCCATTGGAAAGCATGGACCCCTAGTGGTCTGACACCAATTAATGTAAGGTGAAGGTGGAAACCTGAAGCTCTGGGCAAACAGGCTAGAGTGGCCTTCTCTTTTTCCCTGGCGTTTGGGCCAGACTGTGCAAGGCTGTTGGGGGTTCACCACTCCTCCCGCACAGCAGTCTGTTTTACCTTCCCAGCATATGCCGTATCATTTATACTCCTGGGTAGAGAGATACAAACATACACAGAATGTCTTGCCTATGGACACATGTGACTTGCAGGGCAAAGGGTTTCGAACCCCCGACCTCAAAGTTGAGAGTCGAAGTCTGAGCCACAACAGTTGCGCCAACAGCTTCCCCAAGAATCCGATTGATTTTTGGATTAAATATATAAACTTCCAAATTCAAATAAAGTTGTAATTGCATCTCTTTGATATTGTTGTCTGAAAGCTACTGACGGCCTCTTGGTTCGGGACCCCATCAAACTTTGAACTAACGTTGACAAATTTACTAAGTCATCGCTCTGTGTTATATTTCAACCTACCGTTTTAAATGCCTCATCAGATGCATTACGTGCAATCTTACTGGCCGCATCAGCTTCTTGAACTGCCCGCACAATATCGCTGTATGCATTTGCTGCTTTTAGTGCATTTTCAGCATAGTTTTTTGTTGGTCCAAATAAGCTGTATAGCAAGAATAAATTATAGGAAAAAAATTTAATAGACAGTAGGCCTAATTTCTGTAGACTAAGAACTTTGGGCTGATGACACGGACCAGTGGCCTCCACAATGCAGTACCAACTCTGGTTGTCAATGAACATTTCCGGAGTGTCAATCAAACTTAATAACTGAGTGCCCTACAAAAACATGTGTAGTCCCATAAAAACACGTCTTCTAATATTTATGCTATTGTGTAGAGGGACCTTAGCAAACAATATCCAAGGGGCGGGGCTTAGCTGAAAGGTCAATTGAGCAGTACACTCTTCTGTCCTAAGGTCATATTATTGCTACTGTAGCATATAGTGCGTTACTTATTTTATTTATTTATTTATTTTATTTATTTCTTTTCCCAACCAACAGCAAACACAAAGTTCGCCACTTACAGGAGGGAACACAAACGACAAGCAACAATACAAGAAATACATCAAACATTAAACCGAACTACTAATGATATTACGAAACATATGAAAGTCATTACTGAAAATATCTTAGGATTTTTTTAAACAAGGGAATTATAACTTTGACTTAATCTACAAACATAACCATTTTTTAGAACAGTAACTCTACAAAAAAGGAATGTAAAACGTAGGATTGTTTCTGAGATGGCGACTGGGGACTCTTAGATTAAAATTAGAGACTAAATTACAATCGAACATGGCATTAACACATTTATATAAAAAAACAAATTAATTAAAAAAATTTATATAAAAAAACAAATTAAGCAAACAAGACTAAAGTCTATGCACTCCAAATTATTTTCTCAGATCAAAAACCCTACAGATCACATGCTGAACTCCCTAGGAACAAATTTCATAATGTTGCTACTAGCATTGAGCACATTAGCACTGAAACAAGGTTCGAAGTTATTGTACTGAGTAGAAGGAGAGATACAACTGTAGGTAAACAGCCTACAGTTTGACACTTTTCAAGCTCATGACCCCAAAGTTTGAGGTCCTGAATCACAGACCCTGCACTAACTGCAGTGTTGGGCATTGAAAACTGATTTTATATCAACCATTCATTACACTTATTAATAATCACAATCAAAAATAAATTGGAGGTATTTAAAATATCAATTTTTTAGCAATTTTCATATTTTATATTTATTTTTATTCTTTTATTTCAACCATCTTTAAAGAGGGTAATCCTTCCAGTTTAGCCCAGTAGGTTAACTGATATTCAGGGGCCCTCTTTAAAAAAATCAAAGAACAGTACAAACAACATCATTACAACATAATAATAATAATAATAATAATAATAATAATAATAATAATAATAATAATAATAATAATAATAATAATAATAACATACAATCCTCATAACAAGTCTTAAAGTATATGCTTAACATACTACTTATTTTTTTCGATATTTAATGAAGCTTGCATGATTTTATCATGAATCACTATCTGTAAATATTCTTTTTTGTGTAATAATTCCCTGGCTTCTGGAACCCATTGGAAATAGGTCTGGTGTACAAACACTAAACTTAATAGGGGAAGGTGTCATCCATTCATTCAAAAAATTATTTTTTTCTTTAAATATTTTATCATTTAATTTAATATGTGAATGCAAATAAATCAAATCGAATCAAATAATTTATCAGTAGCTTACTCGTTAATAGTCATTGATATCTTCTGTAAATCATCTGCATGGCTGCCGGCCGTGTCTACTATTCCTTGCAGAGGGAGCAGGTTCTGGGCAAGCAGGCCAGTAACTATGCTCAAGTCTTCAACATGCTTTGTCAGGTTGTTGTAGTCTGCTTGTAATATCTGTTTGCCAAAGAAAGTAAGTATTGAAGAAAGAGGAAGACAACAGTATCCAATATACAAATGCTTCTTCCAATTCTATTTCATGGAACACTGTCCTCTAATGAGGTCTTCAAACTCAAGATTACCAATGGGTAATGAAAAAGAATTTGAATAAAACAAGACATAGTTGTGGTTTAATCACCACAGTATCAATATATATGACAAGATTGTGATTGTCACAAAGTAAGACTATACACAGTATAATGGTTTTCAATTTTAATATTGCAATTATTTATAAAAATTACATGACTAAAGTGACAGACAACTTACCTGTGATTCTGCGATACTAATACTGAGGAACCTGTTGGCCTCTATTAACAAAGCTTGAGCATCTTTCAAATTCTTCTCCGTGTCTTTGGCTGACAAACCAGCTGAATATATTTTCATCTGCGTTAATCAATAACACATTTAATAGTAACTTTCACTAGTATTATTATAAAAAAAGTACAATATTAATCATATAAGACACTCACAATCAAAAAATATACAGCAGTCATAAAATAAACATGAAGCAAATAACTACAATATTGACAAGGGTTTTGTTACAGAAGATCTAATTAAAATTGAGGATGAAATTGTAATTGAAAATTTTAGAAAGACTTGTTTTGAATCTTACATCAACTTGTCTCTCATTGGCCAAGCTCTTGAGGTTCAACAAGTGAGCCGACTCGGATGCGTTGTTAGCTTGCGTACTCCAATCAATAATCTCTACAAACTTATTGTTTACGTCATTCAGCTTTCGAAGGATGGATGTGATCACGCTGTTTAGGTTACCTGTATTCTGGTCTGCTAAAGACTGAGCTCTTCGAAGGAGGTCTTGACTTAATCTGAAAGGAATCAAGAACAATATATATTCAAAGTTCTGTGACTACAAAGTATTATTTGAAAAAAGTCTGTGATTTGGCCATATATGGTCATTATATCATATCACTCCCATATATAGGCATCATGATATATTTTCGCAAAAAAAAAAAATCGACCTGCATATGCAGCAATTTGGTAAAGGTAGATTGATTTAGCAAAGTTAGTTTTAAGAATATGATTTTTTTTTCTAGTATTACCTTAATCTGGAGACAAAGTATGTTTCAAGAATATGACGTGTGTAAGCATTATTGTAATTTTAGAATAAATTAAATTCTCTCAAAAATAATTTTATTGCATGATATGCTAGTCAGTCAGACATAAATAAGATTATAAGTTTTGTGGTAATTATGCAGATTTCTTAAAAGCATCAGACAGCCTATACATTTATTAGAACACAAGCTTTATGCAAACAGTGCATTTTAGAATTCTAGTTCGAAAAGGAAATTCACTTACGCTAATTCCTGATTTGTCACATCTGACTGGCCACTAAAATCCTTTGCCTCAATTTCTGCCACTACCCTTTTAGCCTCCTCCAGAATTAGTTTACCTTCTTGGACTGGTTTGGTAGCAAAGTTTTCAATTTGGTTTCTTGCAAATGCTATAGTATCTGTATATAAAGTTCATACAACTGTAAATAAATAGTCGACAGGGGTACAAGTTGTTGAGGTCAAATTGCTGGAGAATCTGTTGTGCAGGTCTGACAGAGGTTTGCAACACATGTATTATCTAAAAAGTGTGTACACATGCATGCACAATCCTATCGCCATGTTTACAATAAAAAAAAAAGAGGATTGGGTGAATATGATACTGCCTCCCAGAATGTTCAATACATCTTAAATCTACTTTATTTTCTGCAGAATGGAAACATTTTAGCTTTAGAGCCTAGCCCTAGTTGGGAAAAATTGTTAAAATCCTTGGAATCTCCAAGAAAACTTTTAAATTTAAAGTGGAGTTTCCTGAAGAACTAGAATTCCTGGAGACTCCAGACCAAGCCTGGAGGCTTGGGAGTTCTGTGTTTGGCCGTTCCGTGGCAAACAACGTAACTTAAAATTTTCACTTTTGAAAAAAAAAAAAAGTTATAAAGTTTGTATGTTTGTAACTTTGCAATAAATTGTCGTAGTCTTTTGAAATTTTGCAGGATTATATATCTACACTATAGACATTGTGATTATTTAAGTTAATTACAACCGTTTTTTTATTACAAAGTTATTAGCGATAATTACAGATACGTTGTTTTGCCTCGGAAACATGTCAGGCTCTGTATTGTTGCAAGTGCGACATATTTTTTGAATATATCACGTTTAGGGCAATCATATGCATTACCTATCTTGTTCATACTTTGCTATTAAGATTACTGATATAAAAACACCAATGACTATTTGATTTTGCCTTGCCAAACTCCATCTGATTAAGATAATTTTTGAATACAATTCCGTGGCAAAACAACGTATCTTCATCGCAGATACGTTGTTTTGACGCGTAGTCTTTTAGCTACATTGTTTTGCCCTGGAAAATCACTAGATTTTAAGTATTGTGCTTAAAGATAGGTGGTGCGATCTCCGAAACGACTCATTACTGAGACCTGACATTTTCCCAGGTCATTCAGATGTGTTTAATATACTCCCAAATGATATTATCTCAAAATTGACAAAAATGTCAGTTACGCTGTTTTGCCTCGGGACGGCCGTGTTGGTTCCTTCTTCTTGGAATTTTTAATTAAAAAATGGAATATGAGGAATAAAAATATTTTTTTTTTTATCTGCAATGAGTTTAAAAATAACAAATCTGTGATGTATTTGGATCACATGATTCTACTGAAACTGGCAGATTGTAACCATTGTTGAAACAGACAAATGAATATTAATTAGCTTTATTGCACAGTTTTCTGAAAATAATTATTTGTTAACATTAATGAATATTTAATTAACAATTACCTTGCACCTTTCTGGAAAGGTCATTAATATAATTCTCCAACATTCCTGCCTCTTGTCTGGTATCTTCAGCACTCTCATATAAGTCTTCAGCATTTCCCTCAACATTAACAGACTAGAAATAAGCAGTACATTAAATATTAATATAGTTCGCTTGAGTAATTTATAAAACATAGAGAGCTCAAACAATCAGACACACTAATCCAAATTATAGATATGATAAAGACCAAGGTGAAAATAAAGTTAGGACACAGTACAAAGTGCATATGCTGCACAGATGGTAAACAGACAGATTTGTTAAGTGGGAAGAGTGACTCACCTCTTTCACCAGTCGTTTTGCTTTCTTCTTCAAGTCTTTCAGTGTTTTGTCTAGCTGTCTAACGTCAGCCGGCTTGGTCAATCTCGCAGCTTCATATTTTTTCTAAAATGAATAAGTATTATTATATTTCTTTTTTACATTTTATGCATATTTCAACAAGTGTGTTCCATTCAGTGAAGCTGATGGTTTAAGCCACAGAATGCTAAGTTACAAAACCAGCTAAATTTTAAACTGAGTAATTAGCCTGAGAATGTGTCAGTATTGTACTTTAATAAAGAGAAACTGTAATACTTTTACTCATAACTTTGGCAATAAGTTGATTACAGTGAATGACCTATAATCATATGTACATAAACAGTCAATTTTTGTTGTTTTCGTCACTGATACTGGCTTTAGCATGGCAAGACCCCCTCACCCCCCCCCCCACCATTTTATCAAGGTAACCAAGAACCATTTAAAAGCATCTCTAAATTATAAAATCTGGAACACTCTATACAAATTTAATTAGATATACTAAAACATAAATCAGTTTTTGCTAATATTTAGACTTTCACTAACAAAATTACCAGGCAAAAGTTTATACAGTACAAACAATAACAATTATATTATGAAACACAATTGACAAGAGAAATATTTTCTTATTTTCACTTTAAATGAAAAGATGAGAACTAGAAAGTAAGTTAATCAAATATTGAATTATATCCTTTAAGTTAGGTTGATCAATGGACACATTATATCTCTTATCAAATATCACAACTCAATCTTATGGATGTTTTTAACTGTATACTATACCTTAAGTTCAATGGTTTCATTTTCGAGTTTGATGAGGGTAGGCCATGGGGCAACAGCAGTCACTTTTAATGAGAATTTGGGTGACCGCATTGAGTCGATCATATTCAGCAGTCTTCCAGTGCAGTTGTTATCATAGCATGCTGGAAAGTAATTTAACAGATAATTTATTTGCATAATTATAGTTCTGTGCTCTGGTATTTACTAAAACTAGACAAGAGATCAATTAATAACCTCAGAATCAAACATTATCTAATAATTTATAGTATTTTTTTAAATGTTAATGTACAAATCATATATTTTTTATATTAAAAAAAAATAACTTAAACAATTGAAATGAGTTAGTACCGTATGTACAGTATGGCATACTTCTTAATTGTATCAGTGTAACAATATCCCACCAATGTTATTTACCTGTTTATTTTTTATGCATTATTATTTTGTATTATGGAAGATGGTTGGTTTTCCTACCACATGTTATAGTATAATATATTGTCATATATGTCATATATACGTTTATACACTATCTATAAATTTGTCTGTGCATCTAACAACAGTAGTATGGCATTTAAAAAAGCTACTATCAATTAATTTCACACTTCACTTGCATTGAATATAATAAAGGTCTTGAAATCTACTTACAAACGCATCCACCTTCCTCAAGACCGTATAAGGGTTCACACTGGTCACATAAGCGTCCCATGACTCCTGTTAAGCATGTGCAGTGACCTGTGACCTTGTCGCATATGTTGGAAACTGAACCAAGGACATCACATTCACATACTGAACACATACCATCTCCAGTAGTCGGGTCACCATAGTAACCATCTGCACACCTGTTGAGTAAACAGTGCATGCAGTAATGCTCCGTTTGATAAGTAATTGGAGCAATTAAATTTAAGATTGAGATTCTTGTACAGTATATTACAAAAATCTATACATGCAACTTGATAAGGAAGTACTGTAGGGCCTATGTGTTCAGGGGTTCATATCAGGAATGATTTCTCATTCATCTCCATACAAACTAAGGTAAAGGATGAATGTCACATTGCTATGATTTTGTTGAAATTATAATGTAAATCTGTCCAAACTATCAAATTTTGTTTACCAAATGCATGTGATGTGCCCTATATGGGCTTGATATCAAATTACACCCAAATATGGGCATATGGCATTTATTTGTCAAATAAAGTTTGATAATGTTGAAAGAGTTTAACTTACTGCTGGCAATATCTGCCGGTGTATCCAGGGGCACAAGCCGTACAGTTCAAGTCACCGTCATCAGCAAGCGAGCAAGTGGGGCTGAAACTAAATAGATTCAATTATAACACTAAGTTTATATGATCACTGTTTTTTGATACAACATAGACACAAGTGGCGTAACATGTCTTACTTTCCAATAACTCCCGCTCGTGGACAGGCACACTGCCTGCAATCGTTGCTTGTGCCTTGAGTGGCATCACCATAGTAGCCTGGGGAGCACTTTTCACATCTTAGTCCAAAGGTGTTGTGTTGGCAGTCCTGGAGAATAACATAGTAACACAAAAAATCATAAAATTGTACAAATGTTCACATTAAACTATATTGTGACATGTATTAAATAAAGTACAAATGTTGATATTACATGCGATGCAACTATACAGCTATATACCTGCCAACTTTGTTGGTGTCTGACGCATGGGAAAAAAATTAAAATGTGAACATTGCGCCCTCTATGTAATAATCACAAAATAGATGGCACTCTGTTATTTTTTTTCTCAATTGTAGTGGAAATGATATGAATTAAGTCATTGGTCGGTATAGCATTTTATCTTTTATAAACATTTTGATGATAATGATGCGTGAGATAGATGCCAGATGTAAAATGTGCATGCTCATATGTGAGACTCACTCATTATGCATGAGACTTGGCAGGTGTAAGCTATTTCATACTCCAGGGACTTTTCTTAAATAAAGATAGCAATAATGCAATTGAGATGACATTATTGATGACAACACAGCAATAAGCTTGAATATGAAAAAATAGCTGACTGAGTAAATTAAAGTAAAGACAATGATGTTGTAAATTACCCAAATCAGAAGTGATGTTGCAAAAGCTAAAAAAATTCCTTGCAAAATCCACTCTGAAGGGAAGTTCAAAGCTTTTAGATGGTAATAGGCTGTCATGTTTAAGGACTGTTCTATTACCTTGCTAGGGATGTTACATCAAGTAAAATTAGCAAATTGTCAGTCTATCTAAGTACACTATGTATTAACAAACTAGACTAACTCACCAGACAAATACCAGTTGTGGAGTTGCAGCGACCTGAATGTCCATTACAGGTACAGGCCTCACATCTACCAGCAAATGGACCATTAGTAATGTAAAGATATCCTGGAGAACATTGCTAATAAGGGAACAAGTTAATTCAAGTTAATATCTTGATAAATTAAAATAAAAAAAAAAAAACACAATAAAATAGCTAATTAATTAGAATCCATTAATATGTATGTAATTAGTCTCTTAATTACCGAACAAATGCATATAATTCTGTATACTTTTTTAAACATCAATAGCAATAATTAAGGTATGTCATCAGTGGTCCAAAGTTGGAAAATCTAAATCCATGAGATCTGTCTAAATGAGCTTTCGTAACACATCTAATTATACTTTGCTGTGTATGGTGACACACATTGGTACTGACTTCCAGAAGGTACCAGTCCCCTGTTGGGGAATAGCCAGGCACCACCACTGCAACCCATACGGTCGTAATAGCATGCAAGCACATACAGTAGCACTGCTCGCACTAAACAGTTTTTAATCCCTAAAATTTGACAGCTTAGTTTAGTGGGGTATGTTTAAACTGTACTTTCAACGTTCGAGATTTGATATTTCCCCAACGAACTTGCTGGAAATTCCCCGACAGCAGGGGTACAAGTGGTGGGTCCACAGATCCCCAATGGGAAGTCCTTTCCCTCCTTGACCCCCTGCTAGCGCCGCCCCTGTTGGGAGATGGATTATTTTCTTGTTTGCTTGAGTGTGGAAGGCCTTCTAGTTTCTGGGACACTCTCGGGACTTGCAGGAGACTTTGGACACCTGTGTCATGAATACTTCCATTTAATCTATCACAATCAATCAATCAATCAATCTATCATTTTCAGGTAAACTTATTTTGATTAATAACTAATTGTAGATAATCTAATTCCAGTAATGAACAACTGTACTCTCTATTCCTACCTACCTCACAAGAAAGCCCTTCATGCCCTGGTGGGCAATCACATTGCTCAACGGAAAGAGCCGCATCTCCTGACCTTCCATTCTGTGGCACAGCAACGTCTAGTTCGATATCAGTAATGCTAACAACCATTGGACTCTCACCGTACGACACACGTAATAGAATCGCTTCAATATCAGTAAATACGTCCATTAGTTCGCTACGACTTACAGTGGCTTGAACGTCGTCATTTTGAAGAAAATTCACCTGAAGGTGGATTTGAATACAGATGTATAAGTAAATACATGATTAGGAGGTTGAAAGTGAGTTTACAGTGAAGAAAACAACAAATTAAACAACAGAGTTTGTTTCGTTAGGTGAAACAAAATAGGCAAATGTTGACAGAAAAAAAGGTTTGGTTGGTTGCAAGAACAATTGGTAATTTACAAGATAATTTGATCCAAAAATAAAAAAAAAACTTTTAATTCAATGATTACAATTCAGCAATGTAAAATCCAAATTTCCTAAAACTTACCTCCAATAATTCCAGCATTCTCAGTGAACCTGACTGGTCAGCTACTGCTGTCAGTACTCTGTCACGGCCTATGACCACAATGTCAGGCTCATCATCATCAAGAACCATACCGGAAGTTGTCTGGATCATGTAAGTCAGCTTACCGCCGTATGAATTAAGCTAAAAAGCACAATAAACAGTTGTCAAATATTTGAAAATTACGAAAGGTTATGATTGGCTAATACAGGATAATATTTTTACCTTTTTACCAAGGTACTGTTTTGGTAGATTCAGATACACATGTGAACCAACAGCTGGTCCAGCAAACCTCAGATCAACAACTACGCCCTCTATCATCACATTTAGACCAGCTTCAGTGATGACACTCTGATCCCTGTTGCTTAGCACAAACATCCAATCAGGGTGTGATGTTAACTAGAGCAAATGCAAATATTAATAATTAATATTACATGAAGTATACAGTAAAATTAGCTGGACAAACAGGTGGGGGGGGGGGGGAAGTTCACAAAAAATCTCCCAGAGGTCAACATCCACCACCACCACCACCGCTACTACCACTCTGTCACGTTGGACTATTTTCAAGTGAGGATGCATTACCAGGGAGCAGTGTTTTACCAGCAAAATAAATGATATGATATGAAGTTTTGAGTTATGTCTTGCTAGTGTTAAAGATTATATTGAGCAATTTGAGTGGTTGAGAGGTTAATAGGGATGCCATAAACCAGAGCCTAACTAATTAACCGCAATCCAAGGCACTTGTTGCTCATGTTTTGTGTAGTCTTCTCAGATAAGGACTATAAACTGTAGTCTTAAACCAGGCACCCACTGCCAACAACCGTCAGACGTTGTCACGTTGTGTAAAGCTCGCAGTGTGTGTCTGGTTTTAATGTACACATGATAAATTATGTGCACTTTCAAAAACCAAGGACATCAATCAAAAAAGGAGTGGGGGGGGGGGGGGAATGCCCAAGCATTCTGGTCTGGCTTTAGCTCTAACCTAGACATTTCACCTATTAGTAGCAACTTGACATAATGGAACTCTTTGGTAAAAAGTTGTACAAATTAGTTAGTCCAAGCGCAGAGACCATATTTTACTTTCATCAACACCTTTACCTTAAATAATATGTTCTTTACATTCATGAATTAGAATGAATTAAACATTCATGAATTAGAATGAATTAATTGAATTAGTCCACATTTTTCCCTTTTTCAATTTTCAATTAATTGTATATAATATGTTCTTACCACATTTCGTAATTGTTCTTCATCTTTTGGAAAATGCAATACCTCCTTTTAATGTAACAAATTTACTCAGAATTAGTAATTCAAAACAGTTTATGTTATATCCAACAAGTTTACTTAAATATCTCCTCCTGTAAATGTCACATAAATAATAGATATTAATAATTATTTACCTTTTTCATGATATAGTCTGCTGCCTTACACTGTGAAGTAACTCCTGAACACCAACAACTAACACAGCCACTGGGAATGGCTGCTTGGAGACTAAATGAACCTTTTCTGCATTTGTTACACCTTTTACCTTTGACACTTGACTGAGAAATGAAAATAAAGACAAGTGATACATAAAAACATCAGCATCAATGTTTTATTGTGTTACTTTGTGCACAACATAACTCAAAATTGTATTCACTTCATAAGGGGACAAATGGGATGATGCTAATTTTTCATATCCTTTTAATAGACTTGTGACAGCTAGGATATTAGATCAGTTGTCTGTCATTGTGAAATTTCAAAGATGCACATGGGGGACCCTAAGAAGGTTGCGTCAACAGAGAGCGCCCTTTTCTAATTGGATTTGTCTATACAAGAGAAAATGTTAATAAACCAACCTAAAAATATTTTAGGCACTAACCAAATGGTGCCCTCTATACTAATACTAATTAAGGTGCTTCTTCTTACTTGTCCTGTCTAAATTGTATAAAACCCACAACCACTAATGACAAATCAGTCTTCCCCAAAATCTTGACTGCTTTCTTCCTTTCATGGCAACAGAAATTCTTCATTCTTCCCATCATACCCTTATTGAACAACACATTTAAAGCCTTTTTTCTCTGCATGCACTTTGACTAACCTATGACCTCACTCTTCACCCAACTTAATTTTTTTTTTCTCGAGACAGTAAAATTGTCCTCCCTCTTCCATAATTTTAACATTCATCTATATGTATTCAGCATCTATATATTAAAAAATAATTTTTCCATTTTATGTAACATCGAAATTAATTGTATGTAAACATTTCTATTTTGTAATTTTCAAGGTAGATGTTACAATGCTGGTCTTTATAAAATTGAATATTGAATTTTATTGTACCTTGCAATCACATTGGCCATCGTTCTCACAGCTGCATCTATTGCCATAGCAACTGCTTGGCTCCGAACCAGCAGTATCACATTTGCATTTCCTGCAGGTGGGAAAATCTAGGTAGCCAAATTTGCACCTGTCACAAAACGGCTTCATAAATTGCCCATCACATCTAAACAAAACAAATAAAATAAAGCATTATTCCATCCCATCATTGGAAAGAATACTACTTGCTGTTAGATGTGAAACTTAACAATAAATACTTAATTTAATAAAGAAAAAATCTTGACATACCAGATTGTGAGCTAAATTTAAAAACATAAAACATTGGCAAGACCAGTGTACTCACACACAATTACCAGTGTTGTGGTCGCATTGAGGGTCACTGGAACCAATAGTGCTGCAGTTACAAGGCTGAAATGTATAATAATAATATTATTATTTTATTATTATTATTAATCAAACATGAGAAAAATAGCATTACAATATCATTCATGAAATATAAATAAATGAAATGGCATACAATATAAAAAAAATACAGAATGGTAAGATAGAGTTGGTATTTCTCAATAATCTATATATTAACGTTTTTAATTATTAATTCAATCTGTCAGGATGTAAATCCTAAGCCTTTTCGAATGAGCATGATCTTGTTTACATATCTACATCAATTCATCACATTCTTCCCTTGGAGACAATTAGAGTATTAATAATCGAAACGTTAGGAAACATTATAATCCAAACGGTTTCTTCTCAGAACCAAAACATATCCATTGAGATTTGTAGCATATGCCACACAATGTACCGAAAGTATAGAGTACCACAGTCGTGTCGCCCTCTGTTGCCAACCAGACGTTGTTAACGTTCATTACGCCTGAATGACTACATAGGATTTCTGGAATGGGCATTTTAAAATCTAATATTTTACCATCAAAATGTACTAAAAACACAAAAGCTTGCATTATATTAGTTCTCAAAAACACATTTAATCATCAATTAAAATTTACAAAAAAAGACTAACATACAACATCTTAATAATTACATTAGAAATTTACATTAGAAACAATGGTTTGTCAGTGGAGAAAATGGCATCCGGTTTAACCCATTTTGCAGCGATAGCAACGGAGTAATATAACGTGGTATCGTGGCGTAACACTGCAGGGGCGGATCCAGAGATATCCAAAGGGGGGGGGGGCCGAAATTTGGGCCGATCAAGACAGCACTGAAATAGGAGGTCCGGGAGGAGGTCCGGGGGCATTCCCCCGTGAAATTGATGTGTTTGAGACGCCAGAAATTAACATTTGAGGCGTTCTGGGCTATCGTTTTTTCTTTTCCTTTCCTTTTTTTTTTTTTTTTTCCCCTCTCAAAAGGTAGGACCGGGGCCGGGTTGGTCCCCCCCCCCTAAATCCGCCCCTGCACTGTAGTACTCTATATAATAATTATTAAATCATATTATTATTATTATTAATGCACCAGATTCACCAAAATTGTGATGTAAATATTTAAAAATATCGGTTTAGAATAAAGAAATAAAAGGTGTTACCTTGCAACCATCGATGGGATTGTATCCCCAAGTGTTGGGTGCACACCTATTGCAGCTTATTCCTTCAGTGTTGGGGGGACACATGCAATCTCCAGTAACTGGATTACAGGAACCTCCAACTCCACAATCACAGGCTACAGTAAAATAATTCATTTACTATTAAATATTTGTATGTACAGTACACTTCACATATCTTTTACCATTCGCACACACATTTCTCGTGAGGGGGTGGTTTACATGTGACTCGCATGTTGTGAGCTAATGAATTAGGAAGCGCCCAATGTTCAATCAAGCATCACAGCATTGAGTAAAACAGCTGCCTGTGGACTGCCTAGTTTGCAATCAATGAGTCACAGTGAGAGAGTTTATTGCAAGTAACAGTAGCCCCTCCCTGGTTTAATAACAAAGGAATAAATTATAGTATATTAATCTCTGATTAATCTCAACAATGGTTTCAAGACTGGAAATTTAATTGCTTATTCAAAAGATTGCTTTCTTTCCTCTATGTTATTATAATTGAGAAATTAGTTTCCTCCATGTTATTATCAACCAGACATGTGATAAATAAAATTCTTTTTGCCTACTTCATACATTGAAAGACATAGAAAACAATAAAAGGCAATTAAATATATAAAAATATTGAAAAACAAACAGACACAATACAATAATTAATATACTTATTATACAGTAGTTATTATCTGGCAATTCTATCAATCTTATGGCCCTGTCACACCTTCACGATATAGCCAGCATATGCCGACGTATGCAAAAAATGGCGAATACGCTGGCGTACGTCGAATAAGTTATTGGTAAGTTTCGTATAAGTTAAGAGCACGCTGAAGCACACTGGTATACATCCTAGTACGGTGAGTATGTCGAAAAGTATGCCAGCGTATGGTCATAGGTTGTATGTAAGTTAAGCGATCGTTGACACACGCTGACACACATTACTTGTAAGTTACTCAAAAGTCAAAAAGTATTTGTAACCTATGAGTAACATGCTTCAAACTTATATATAACTTGTAAAAAAATTATCTCCAACATATATTCAGGTATGTAGACGTATTTGACATGTTCCAGACGACCACAAAACTTACTGAACTTGTTTCTAACTTACAGTTATCGCATAACGGCGTACTGGCAGCGTTTAGGGGAATAGGTATATATATTAAAATGGAGTGATGTCAATACGCTGATGTTGATACTGCGATGTCTAGTGCGGTTATGATTTGAATCGGCCAGCGGCAGCCTTTTTATAGGCTACGTCACATGATCATCAGCGATACGCTGCCGCGCGCTGTGCATAAGGTAGACTATCGCTGAGCATAAGTTGTGAATGCCAGCAACATGCTAAGCATTCATTCGTGTAAGTTTTCTATAAAGATTAAAATGTTGTATATAAGTTACTAATACTGTATTTATACATCCAATACGTTGTGAATACGCTATAATGCGCCCAAAGTTGAAGAAAAAGCATCGAGAAATTTTTATGCGTTTGGCATACGCTGACTAAATCGTCAAGGTGTGACAGGGCCATTACTACTTGCAAAAAAAATTTTAAAATAGATCATATAGAAAGAGAAAACTGTATGGATGTTAGCCTTGGGCCTAGCATATACCTAACCCATAGCATACTGTATAATTTTAAAAGCAGTAACGTCTTGAAGAAACTCCTGTGCAATTTTGTCATTGATTTTAACTTTTTAATCTTTTTGAATTTTTAAATTTTTGAACTTTCAAAATTTTATATTGTTATAATTATTGTTTCAAATTAATACATTTTAACTTTTTAAACTTTTAACTTTTAAATTTTTCATTTTTTAAATTTTCATCTTTTCAATTGTTTTATATTTCAATGTTTTTACCTACTTTCTAAAATTGTTATCTCTATTTTTACTTTTTTGATGTTTGTCAATGCTGTTTATATTTGTCTGGGATCCTATTAAAAAGGTGCCAGCATTTGCTAGCTTTATGGGCCATCGTGGTTCTCCATTCACTCTGTCTGCTTTTAGGGTTTTACTATTTTAATCGTTTTACTTTTGCTTTGTGCAAACTTTTCTGTAATGTTTTGCAATTTGGAGTACCTACTAAATTTCATTTCAATAAAATTTTCAATAAACTTTCACAGGACTTAGAACACTTTCATGTCTAGACACTCATTCCCTTGATAGTTTTAAATCTGCTTTTAAAATGTCTCTGATCTCGGTATATGGTGAGTAAAGTACATCATTCAATAACAATAATCCTATGATAATGATTATGTCCTATATGTCTATGGTAATAATAATGATAATAATGGTTCGAGTGTCCCGCCAGAGGCATTTTATTACACAATTTGTTTATTTAATTCATTTATTTACAGGACTACATTTGTTGTGAGCTATGCTACACGATGTATTATTATGTCCTTTATTCGAACACCTGTCTCTTATACACATCTTTAGTTAGCAACTATAAACTGCTTAACTATTATTTCAATTTATTTTCTTATTTGTTTTGTCTTGTGAAATCTTAATTAGTTATTATAAGTATGCATAGGGGGCTATAGCTTAAAGTTATTGAGTTTCCCCAATAACGTATTTAGCCTCCTCCAATGTATATGATTTATTGGAAATAATAATAAACAAACAAACAAATGGATTGTTAGAAAAAGCGAGTAAATTTGCTTATGTACCTCGACAACCTCTGGCTGAGAATGAGTAGAAACCTGGCGCACACTGGTTGCAGTGTACACCTGTCACCCCCGCTTTACAAATGCACTGTCCTGTTACACCATCGCAATTGCCATTCACAGATCCTAGGTTGTTACATTGACACGAAAGACAGCCAGTGTCAGAGACATTGAAGTATCCAGGCTTTAATGACAAAAAAGCAAACTTTTATAGCCACAGAACTATATAGGAAACATTAGTTAAAAAACAAAACATTAAATTCAAATAGTCTTTTAGTCTCAATTCATTTATGATTTACTTTATTATTTGTATTTTAAGATATGTTTACACTACTAAAACATTTCTTTTAAATGAAAAAGAACTGTTGTATGCCCATATATAGTCATGATGTGCCTATATATGGTCAGGATGTGATGTCATCATGACCATATTTAGGTATGTCACATGTTTTTGTCAAATAAAATTTGAAAGTTTATACAGGGCTTTACATTTTGGTAAAATGGTTTCAAATTACAAAAATTAAATCACAAATGTGTCTTTCTGAACAAACATTGTTAAAGAGGACAGAAACAAGCAGTTACTCATATATAATGAATAGAATTTACCTGACATCTATCACACCTGCGACCGGTCACCTGGGGTTTACAGAGACAGGCACCTGTGAAGTGGTTGCAGGTGGGTAGGATGGAACCAACAGCATCACACCGACAAGCTGTAATGTGGAAAGTAAAGGTAAAGCAACTTTATAATAGGTTCCATCTGAGGAGCTATAGTGCACTGCCAATCCTTGTGCAAACAGGCAGACTACAAGTTTCAAAAAGCAAAAACATTTTATACCTTGGCAGTTTCGATTGTATACAGCATCACCATAATAACCATCGGTGCATCGTTCACATCTATCCCCAGCTGTGTTGTAAACACATTTTAGGCACTTTCCCTCGATACGATCACAGCTTTCGGGGACAGAGGGATCTATATTATTATTGCAGACTATCTGACATGGTTTACACGTATCACCAACTTTAGTCGGGTCTCCAAAATATCCACTTGCACATCTACATAAAAGCATAGAAATCCATAATTCATACACAAAAAAAAATTATCATTGATGACAATGATAATTTAAAATATGTAAAATAATATATAAGCATAATACTTTAATATATTATATTCACAATTCAATATTATTAATTTATCACCACCAATACTTTTCAAGTTTGAATGGAATATACCAAATTCTGAAATCAATTACATGAATTTATTTATTTCATTTTTTTTTATGACTATTGCATATTTATTAGAAATATTTTTACCTTTCACATCGACGACCTTCGTAGCCTTCTTGACATTGATTACAGATATACCCAAGATTCCTGTCAACTTGACATGTTGGACTGAAACTATACACGAAAAACAAAACAAATGTTAAACATATTCCCACTGTCTGTGGAAAATCAGAAAAAAACCTCTCTAAAATCCACAGAAATGAATAAAAAAGGTTATCAATTTCCATTGAGATATACAATAGAAGAAGATTTTGCTGATTTCCGACTACCATGACAATTCTTTTATTGACACATTGTGTATTGTATAATGTTAAAATACTGGTTAAGTACATATTGTATCGCAGTAAATCTAATCATATTAAAGAGTTTCTTACCTATTACTCGTTTCCAAAAGAGGACAAGCACAACGCTTGCAATCATCCACCCTGCCAATCAGTGGGTTGCCATAGAAACCGGGCAGACAGTACTCACAATTCGGTCCATAGGTATTATGCAGGCATGTCTGTTGATACATATTCAAAGCAAGTGAGAGTTCATGTGCATCAGTAAAACGAAAAATAAACCAAATCTGACAGTGATATATGTTTGTTGTATTTAACTGTGCTCTGAGTACTGTTTGTATGTTTTATTGAGGAGAATGAAATAAATTATATTAGAGGTGACCTCCCTGAATACAGTAAAACACCACCAGGAACAAAAGTGTTCCCTTAAATAGATGTTGGCCATAGTGTTAAAAGATATACTTTCCTTCGTTTCTTGGCTGGAAAAGTGTCCCCTTAATAGGGGTGTCCCTTAATAGGGATGTCTCCTTAATGGGGATGTCCCTTAATAGGGGTTTCCCAAAGGAGGTGTTCTACTGTAACAGAATCACATACGACATTATATCAAAGAGCAGAAATTATATAAACAAATTTAACAAAATATGTTAAAGTTGCAGGGCCATACTGACTAAGATTTACATGTGTTGACATCTTTCCAAGATGAATTAAGGTACCTACGAGGCATTCGCCAGTAATGTCATCGCAGCTGAGAGCATGGTTGTTACAATCACAGCTTTCACATTCCCCTTGCAGTAACAGTCCGCCCACACGCCGATAGCCAACCTCACATTCCTGAATAACCAAATACATAAATCAAACAGACCAAACAAACAATTCTCTTTGCTAGACCTACTGGTTATATATACAATCACTTTATTCAATAACACATAACAATATAGTATATGAAATAAAAGTTACCAAATATTTACAGGCCTACGTCAAATCTTGATCACAATTTATCTACCTACCTGGATTTCAAGACTTAAAGCTTAAAGCTTTTGTGCCCCTCTTGACTTTATTTTTAAAAATCACATCAAGAACATTAATTGTGCTGAAAAAATGTGAGGACTTTTTCCACAACAAATTACAAACTTCAAGAATCAAAAACACACTTAAGGGTTCTTTATGACTTCACTGGATGTAAATTACGTTATGTAAACAATACCTATAATTACAATATTAATATTATTAATATTATTATTGATATTAATTTATTATACATAACTTTATTATTTTGCTTATTTTAATTATGTTCGAAAACCTACTTCGCAGGACAACCCTTCAAAGGTTGGAGGGCACATGCATCGTTCAACACTAGTGTAAAATTCAGCTTGCGGGTCTGTGTTATCCTCTGACACGACATCTAGCGACACATCTTTCAACCTGCAAATACCAAAGGTACAGTAGTCTAATACAAAAGCAGAGTAGTCAAATATTTTGTCTCGCTGTACAATACATAAATTTTCTTTATTCAGCCAAGGAGGCGGTTTGACGCAGAGGAAATGGTTTTGGTTTCCCAACCTCGAGGTCTAAGTTTCAATCCTTTGCTGTGCATTTCGCTCGTGTCCCTGAGGAAGGCACTCTATTTACACTGCTTCAGTCTACCCAGCTATATCACTAGGTACCAGCAAATTGCTGGGAGTAACCTGCAGTCAACTAGTGTCACATCCAGAGAAGCATTACGCTCTCATCCGCTTCACGCTACTTTGAAACTGGGGATAAGCTCTAGCACCTATGGGCCCTATAACTCGGCAAGGATTTACTCAGTCCTTCGGAGTGGAAGATTCATCCTTTAGGTTGATACTAGGTGCATGGTAGATCCTAGACTTATCTTGTAGTGACAATAATTGAGCTTATTATCTGTGAATAAGCATACTGACATAATACAGCTATTCTAAATATTGTGATGGGACCACCTAAACCACACCATGTTGTAGCAATTAATGCTTTGTTTTCTTTTATTTAAAGGTAAAATGTAACCTTGTCACCTATATCCCACAACAGTAGGGACCCATGGCCATTTTCTTAACAAAAATAAATGCGAACACTAACAATGCCAGGAGGTGTACCTTACCTGGAGATAGTTGCTGCATTGCTATAGCTGGCTCTAATTTGCAATCTGTTCAGGCTCGCTAAAACCGACATAAAATCGCTCTGCGTTGCTTGCCGACCGTTCAACCCTTTCCTTATATCTACATTTTCATCGTAGACGTTCCATCCATCTTCAGTCATCAGTATACTGACAGCCTTGTCTTCTTCAGAGTCAATAGAAAGAAAGCTCCTGTACAGGATTATACCATTTCCCTGGAGGGATAAAAATTAAAAATAATGGTATAATTGATGTTAGCCATATCAAAATCTCATAAAAAGAATGTTTGTGTGCCACTAAAACATAGTTGAAAAGGATATTTGCCTCTGTGTGTTTGCATGGCAGTGGTAGATCCAGAAATTCGAAATAGAAGGGGACCTGAGGGAGGGACTTTCACAAATGCAGAGTGTACAACCTGAGCCCCACCATGATTGGGGGTGACGTAAGACAATTTATATTGGCTGCAATTTATACTCACCTGTATTATAAGGTCTATTCCTGGGATAGATTTAATGCCTAGTCTACCAGTTTCATACAAAATCGTAAATTTAAACTTGCCACCATATGCAGTCAACTAAGAAAACAAAAAAGATAAGATAAAACTTTTCTTTAGAAACTGTGATTAACATAGAAATGATGATAATGATTGCTTATTGGAAATCAAAAAGTATTTATTATTATTATTATTATTTCTATTATTACCTCAGAATATTCATAATGATTTATACAATCTATTATATAATATTAATGTAATCATGAAGATAGTCAAACCTTTCTTCCAAGGTACTCGCTGGGGGCGCTCCAGTAATAATTTTGTGTTTGCAGTCGCTGCACCACGGCCTCATGATCAATGGATATTTGGGTGATGGCATCTTTTTGCGGAAGTATTGAACTTGATCTGTCAAAGTTTGTGACAAGCCAGCCAGACATTGTTGTAATCTGGAATGAAGAGAATAGTTATTTTGAAGATAGTTACTAAGAGAGCGATTTTTACTGGTGAATTAAAATGATCAAGATGGGTATAAAAGTTCAGCTAAACGGAGGTGTTGTATATAGATTCATTCAGTGTAAACACCAAGGATAACCCACAAAGGTCTGAAGAAAACTTATTTCCAGCGGGGGTCCTTCTGGTGGTGATTAGGCAGTACACTTTTCCGAAGAGTTTACTGCATTCTTTAACGTGTACATGAGCCAAATAACAGCTTAAATGTCTCATCCGAAAAATGGCAACTGGTATTTTAGCCCTCCAGCTGGAGCTCAAGGAGAGCAGGGATGGGAACCGGTTTAACCAGACTGAGCTAGGCTGCACTCTCTGTGCTAGAAGAGTGTGTTGTACTGGTAGAAATATAAGCAATGATGTTACCTTCTTGATACCCCAAGGTACACTGTCGCAGACGGTTGTCAGGCCAAAACAGAAGCACTTTGTGCAGCCCATTGGGTTGTACCTCTGCAGGTTGAAGTAGCCAGGTTTACATTCACTGCACTGGCTTCCAATAACATTACGCTGTCAATACAAGCATGTCAAAACTAAGTGTTTTATAGGTTTTTCTAATTTATAAAAGTTATTTAAAAATATTTAGGCAAGCTAAAAAAGGACTTCATGATCCCTACCCTATGGTAGTAAATCGTCTCTTTTTAGCCTTTTACATTATTAGGGTTCTATTGGGTTTTTTACAGAATGTTAAGGTTTTTGTTCTACATTTTCATTTAACAGCAATTTTGTTGCCTCGGAATGGTATTCAAAATTTGTCTTCAGCTAATGGAGTTTGGCAAGGGAAAATTAAATGGTTAGTTGTGTTTTTATATCAATAATCTTAACAGCGGCGTATGAACAAGCTAGCTAATACATATGATTGCCCCAAATATGATAAATTCCAAAAATATGTCTTACTTTATTCAATACCAAACCTGACATGTTTCCGAGGCAAAACAACGTATCTGTAATTATTGCTAATAACTTTGCAATAAAAGAACAGTTGTAATTCAAATTTCATATATAATCACAACATCTATACATTCCTGCAAAATTTCAAAAAAGTTCGACAATTTATTGCAAAGTTCCGAACATTTAAACCTTAACTCTATTTTCTTCAAAATTTCAAGATACGTTGTTTTGGCACGAAACGACTGAATAATACACTTTAAACAGTCTACAATATCATTCTCTTGTGTCTCCTAAAACATGTACTGTCAAATTTTTTTATAATTGAATCCATCCTAAATAAGACCCAAAGGCAATAAGTACAGGGATTACATTTTTATTTATTATATTTATATTCCATGAAATGCTTGCACCTAGGGATGAAACATGAGCCATTTCATAGCCCATCATTGATGCAAGCTGGGTTATCTAAGCATGGCTGGAAAAATTGGTCAGCATTGGGTTTGAACTCCTGACCACAAGTTCAATAACCAGACTGCAAACAGCTGTGCAAAACTACCCCTCCCCCCTCCCCAAAATATAAATCTAACTTACTTTACATAAGCATGGCTCATCGCAAGGGTCAGAGTTCAAGCTTCCAAGAGCACTGCATGGACATGGCATGCATAGCGGGAATCCACGGTAACCAAATGCACATCTGTCACACTTGGGCCCTTCAAATCCTTCCTTGCAAATGCAGTCCCCAGGGTTCTAAAGAAAGTGCATAAAAAGGTAGATTGTAAGTGGTTTATGCACTTTATACATGGGCTATTCTACTTATTGAAATACTAAATATAGATTCTAAGTGAGTTTTCAAGACTCTGTCAGACAAAGCTTGTCTACTTCAACCACTTCATCCCTTAAATGCAAGGTAATACCACATCTTGTCACCGCAAATTGTAGACTCAATAGCTTTCTGTGGTAAGTTTGGGGGAAACCCTAAAAAATTCAATTGAAACAATGAATAGGTCATTCAAAAAGTTCAAAAAGGTCAACTTCCAATGAGGCTGATTAAAACAATTTAGTTTCCACTGATTTAGATTTTTTTACAATGAAATTTCTCAAGTTGATAAACTGCCAATTTCAGCACTATGAATTGGATTTATGCATCTGGCAATTGACAGGGGAAACTCTTTCTAATTTCATTCTAATTTTAAATTGAAAAGCTAAAGAACCTGCCTCAATATATAAAGTACATCATGATATTGGTCGTCTATGAATGAGATACCAGGACAAACTAACTAATTGCTTTTGTTCCCAAAAGAAAAAATAGAATAGTCTGACCCAGGGCACCATGTATGAATGGTCTAACAAACAACAGTCCTGTACTAATTTTTCAATAATTATAAGGTGTAAAATGGGCAGTTAAGCCCCTTTTTCCCCCAGTTTTTAAATATTAAAAAATCTGTATCTCATTCACCGTTCCCCAGTTTTTCGTCAAACAACTTTTTTTCTGTCTTAGAAAAATCAGTTCTACAACATATCAAAAAAAGTTTTTCCTCAGGAGCCTGACTTTAACTTACTTTTCCAGAAGGAATATCCCTGTCACTCTTGATACACATCATCATGAAGTCAAAGGTCACTTTGGTCCCAACTGGATGGCACTGACACCCTGATGTTTAATAGAGGATAAAATTGAATAAATTAAAAAATAAAGCAATGAAGAACAGGAAACAGAACTGCGAATAATATGTCTAGATATAAAAAAAAAGGTATTAAATGATTTGATTAATTGTTGGATTCAACACTAGACACTAAGCACAAGCTTGATGGTCTAGTGGTTCTGACACCCGGCTAGTTATCTAGAGGTCGTGGGTTCGATTCTCACCTGAATGGCTAGAAAGATTATTTTTCGCAAGTGTTTGAGAACGTACTGAATATGAAGTACGATAACACATCAGGTAGGACTAACATCATTCCTATGAAATTTTCTGGCGCATTAAACAACATAAAAATTACACAAATCATTCGTGATGTTGGTAGTCTATGAGTGAGATACTTACCTGGATAACCGACTAATTGCCATTGTTCCCAAAACGGAACACCCCTTCGAAAAAAAAAATGGAACAGTCCGACCCAAGGCGCCACGTGCGAACCGTCTCCCTAACAAACGTCCTCATTCCCTTTTCGACGTTGTTCGAAGTTGGATACACCCAGCCTTTGAAATTTCTAGCAGTCTTTTCAAGCTATTCTAATTTTGCCTTTGGATTTATTTTCAACTTGCAAGATATCCTTTGTTTATTGTAGTCTCGATCGGCATGTCCGCTCGCAAGTCTTTGTGCACAAAATAGACTCATGAAGTTCAACTTACTAGTACATGGGAATGGATCATCAGGTTCGATTCCTAGAGGGCGGTAGAAACCATCTTTACACGTCTCACAATTGTTCCCCGCAGTATAGTGTCGACAGTTAATACAGACGCCGCCACCATCATACTTCCCAAACACGTTTAAACTTTCTTGCCGTCTAGCAACCTCAGCACTATAGTAACATGTGTTTGCATGGCCATGACAATTACAAGCTAAAAGAAAATTGTTTAAAGAGTATAAACATATCTAAAATTCTAAATATGCTTATGTAAAAGGTAGAAAATAAAATGTTGCCTATGTTTCTATCAATTATTTGTTGACCTAAACTTAAAATTCAGTGGTAGATCTAAGATTTAAGAATGGAGAGGGGGGGGGGGGAATGATTAGGTATTGAAAAAATATTGTTTAAAGGGGGTCCAAAAAAACGTTTGTTCCTTACAGGCACGGAAATGGTTTTTCCCGCATTCTGAGGTATGTTAATAATGTTACATTCCTTCAAAATTGAGGGTTTTTTTTAATATAATATAAAGAAATGATGACGATGATGATGGTAATTATTACATGTGAGAGAAGCGAGTCCATGGCTGGGTTCAATGAGTGGATAAGTCCCCCTTAAATAATTCTGAAGATGATTTGATAAAAGGTAGGCTATTATAGATGCTATTACAAGTTATCTTTGACTTCAAGAACATTACTTTGTTTCTAGTTCTGTACTGTTCTTGGTCAGAGGGCTTGGCATAGTCTATATCTAAGGATATTTTTGAAGGGTTGGAGGTGGTATTGACCCCCTGGATCAACCCATGACTGTCTATGTTGTGCTAATGAATTTGAAGAACTTGAAGTACAAAATTCAATACTAAAATTGCTTGACTTTAAGTTATTATATTAGATTTCAATTGATTGGATAAATAAATTCAATTGGTTCAATAAATTGGAGCAAAAAAATATTGCTGCCAATTAACAGAATGCATAAATAATTCCGATCATGATTATTTTTTACATACTTCCTTAAATTGGAGTGTAATAAATCCTGGAACAAATATATAGTTGTCTTAAGGCATATCTAAGGAATTTTGTAATAAAATATCTGTAAACCAGGAAGGAAAGTCTAATTTATTTCAATCTATATTTCATTGTAAGATGATAAGTTATTTTCTGGGAAGTACTGTATGGTACGGAAGCTTAAAGTGACCTTCCGCGTTTCCGAGTTTCCAAGATAATTATCATGGAAACATGGAATAAATACTTATTAAGACGTCTTTCCGAGATAATTTATCTCGGAAAGACGGATTTCCGAGATAATTTATCTTGGAAAGACGGAATTCCAAGATAATTTATCTGGGAAAGACGGAATTCCAAGATAATTTATCTTGGAAAGACGGAATTCCAAGATAACGTATCTTGGAAAGACGGAAGTCCAAGATAAATTATCTTGGAAAGACGTCTTTCCAAAATATGTTATCTTGGAAAGACGGAATTCCAAGACAACATCGAGGAGACGAAATTCAAAATTCAAAGATAGACTGAAAGCTGTAGTAATTATAAGGAAAGTTGAGCTACCTGTAACTTACCAATGGATAGGCCTATATTCAATTTGTTCAAGTTCAAAGTTGTGAGTGATTATTTCATTGTGTGTTGTTCTGTATTTTCACGCATTGTTCTGTATGTACGCATCAACATCTGCTTATTAAAACGCATGAAAAATAGGTCTACGTTAATTTTTAATGTATAAAAATTAATTTTGTTTTTTTTGTGCCCTAATTTGTTTACAAAAACGTAATGCAATAATATCATATTGACTACTATTGTATATTTTCGGAAAATATTTCAGCCGCTCCATCTCTTTCCTATTCTTCCTTCTTCCTTTATTCTTTCACAATTTTTCGTTTTACTCATATTTTTCAAGATTTTATACACTCACATATAGTAAATTGTTTAGGCCTAGACTAGGCTATACCTCGGCTT